>NC_057873.1:50000-142500 GCF_019740435.1 Gambusia affinis
CAGTATTTAAGTTTCTTTTTGTCTCATTTAGGCAGGCTTGGTTATAAGAGTGGAGTTCTGTTATTTTGACCTATTTTATGGGCTCAATAATGTTATTTTGTAAGATTTACCCAAGTTTGTTTGTTGGTTTAAATAACAAATGTATTTTGGACCTGTCACTGACTGTCCTTTTTCTGCTTGCTCCAACACATTGACCCAAAACGAAAGATTTGATCAAATCTTTTTTTTTGTCTCACATTTGAGCTTAAAGCAAAGCTTGCTGAGTTCTGCTTACCGAGTCTCTATAGATGCAGGTGAGCTGGTTACTTTGGTATGTACAGTATATTCATCAGCCCTCAACATGTCCATCAGATACATGCTCATTATTTACAGCCACACTGCTGTGTAGACGTGTTTAAATAATAGATCCAACATGGTGTCCAGAACCAACGCTGACACATATGAGGTGAGGCTTTGTGGAGGGACGGTGATCCCAGTTGGAAGAGTCAGACAACAAAGAGTTGAGTTCAGGGACCCTGGGGTGCTACAGTGGAGATCAAACGAACTGCGACTCTGGCACTGAAAAAGTCAGGAATACATGAATACAGATACCTGGTGGAGGGCGGATGAAAGGAGGGGAGATAGTGGATACAGAAATGTATGGACAGGTGGATCTTTAATGAATATCTTCACTGCAGGTGAATAGCGCTGTCACTGCAGAAGCAAAAAGGATCCCTGCAATGTATTTGAATAAAATGTCACATCTTAGCAAATTTATGGATCACAATGAAACTGTTTACTTGAGTGTGAATTCTTAACTCCAGACATAAAGACATAAAGCTACAAAGACAAAGACGTCCACATAGTGATGACAGCCGATCTCAGAAGCAGAAGATCAGTGGCAGCAAAACCTGGCAGAGTAAGGAGGATCGTCTATTGCAGTGTTTCCCAACCCCGGTCCTCAAGGCACACTGTCCTACATGTTTTAGAGGTTTTCCTGCTTTAATGTGCCTGATTCAACTGATTGCAGTTCAACAAACGCCTGTTAATCAGTCATCAATTGAAATCAGCTGCACTGAAGCAAGGAAATACCTAAAACATGCAGGGCAGTGTGCCTTGAGGACCAGGGTTGGGAAACACTGGTCTATTGGGAACTGGGGTTTTGGCCTTTGTGGGGAATTGCTTTTGTTGCTGCATTCTCTCAGTCAGCCACTAGATGGATGCCATGAGGTTTTCTGCTTGGAGGGCAGTGCTGGCCGTCTGGATTCTACACACCTGCAATCAATACTGCTTTGTCAGCGTGGTGTATAAGAGGAGCGGTTGGCCTGCACTGAGTGTTAGCCAGTTTTGGTTCCCTTTGGTGTTAAACTGGATATTACCTCTTACTGTGTTGCCTGGGAACCCAATCTCCACAAGCTCACGTTCCTCTGAAGAATCTTCTGGACCTTCATCCCACTGCTGGTGACAAACCGCTTCTCTCTGCGAGCTGCTGATCGAGTTATTACCTGTCCGCACTCCTATACAAACCTCTGCCACCAGCATCCACACCACTAGACTACGACCCTCTCTCCCTCCATAGTATCCAAACCCCAGTGAACACCTTATTCCCCCTGGTGGATCCAGTCATCTCAACCAGTAAGACTAACCTCAACTCTGCAATTTCAAATCCCTGACCATTTCATTCATCACCTCTGTCTCCAGTGTTTCTGGTGAATCAGAGTCTCCACCTCCAGGCCAAGATTGACACATTGTACAAGAACAATAATTTCCTTGTACCAAATAAACTTTATTTATCTGAGTTTTCAGTATCCTGTTTGTGTTCTGTATGTGGGTCAACCATTTAGCACCCAACATCACAGACAGCCAGTACATATATAATATATAGATGACATTAGAAACAACACTAAACTTAAAAGTGTAGGAATCCTCCTCCATTATCAACAGAAGGTCTCATTAAACATGATCTGCCCAGTCATCCCAGTTCTGCTGGTCAGACTATTAAATGAACAAACTGCTCCTCTCAAGATGTCAGCCCTGCTTTGCTAGAGGTGGCTCAGCTCAGACAGGAAGTGCAGACTCACGCTAGGTTGACATCACGCTCTAGAGTTTTGATTCCACTTCTTCTCCTGGATTTGAAAGGATTTGATTTGAGGTTGTGGAAGGGAAGCGTTTTAATGTGGCTGGTTGGTGCAAAAGCAGCATGCTGTGCTGCAGCTTCACAGCTGAAGAGCTGCAAATCAGGCACAGCGTGCTGGTGATCGGCCTCACACAGTTTTAAAGGAGGCTTGGTTCTTTTCAAACGCTGCTCTCATCTGCAGGGATTTTAAACTGAAAACTTGTTTAACATCCTTGAAGAATAAATTATGGAACCGTCCTATAAATGAAAAGTGAAGCAAAAGGGAGAGCTTTAAACCAAATAGGTTATAGTTATGAAGTAAATACTCATGTGGTTGTTTGTCTGACTAGATATGAAAACCCTGAATGGACTTTCAAACGGGCTGAAAAGAAATCCTAAAGGGCCAGAACCACGTAAAATAGATTTTTTAAGCTTTCCATCATGCTACAATGTTATTCCTTCATTCACATGATTTCACCAAAACGTTTGGGAAACATTACATATATAATTAGATGAAGGTTAATTGTTATGTCATAATAACCATTTATTATCCTATGGTCATAATCATAAACTCAAATGATGATCTTTGTAAATCCCATAAACTTTCTACATGTGAGATTATTTTACTGTATGTGGAAAATGATGTAGCATTTAGTATATTCATTATCCTGAATTCAACTTCATGCAAATACACATAGTGCTGACTGTTAGAATGCTTTGTTTAGTTTTAACTGTAGTGAATCTAAAGTTTGTCTAACAGACCTTTACTGCCACCTAGTGGACATTGTTGAACGCACTTGATTTTACCAGTTGGTCTCTGGCTGCACTTCAGATACGTTTGTTTCTTGAACATTTTTTGTCTGGAACTTCATGTTATCATTTATTTTACTGTTATAGTATTTTGTTAAACTAAGTACTTCTATGTCCCTCAGCTAAATGAAATGAATACCCCAAAGAACATGATTTGGAAACAATCATGTTCTTTCTGTTTACAATCACAAAACTATAACTGGTTGTTAATGTTAAATATATTGGATAACATCATCTGAGTGACTAAAGTGAAGTTTAGCAGTTATGGTTAGCTTAGCAGTGGATCAATTTATATCCATGACGAAACCACAAGAAGATCACTTTCTGTATCTGAATATGCCACCTGTTTAAAATGAAAAGCTGTAGATGTATGTGTTACCAGTGGACTTCTGCATTGTGTGTTATGTGGTGATCAGACAAACCACAAAACTCCGACTCAGGGTTTGGAGGCTCTCCTTTTATTTAACCAGTCAATCAGGAGATATTAGCATTAGCACATAGCATGTGCTCCAGTTCTCCATCCCGATCTATACAAAATAATAGTGTTAGCATGCATCAAATGTTATAAAGGCGTAATAGCAACTCAAATGAAAATAAGTAAAAATAAAAATTTTAACAATATAAATGAAAGGATTACAATGGATTATAAAACTTGCCACTTCCCAGGGGAACGAGTAACCAAAGGGAAGAGGAAATTAATAACTCAATATATATAATGAGGGCTGCACAGTGGTGCAGTGGGTAGAGCTGCTGCCTTGCAGCAAGAAGGTCCTGGGTTCGATTCCCGGCCCGGGGTCTTTCTGCATGGAGTTTGCATGTTCTCCCTGTGCATGGTGGGTTCTCTCCGGGTTCTCCGGCTTCCTCCCACAGTCCAAAAACATGACTGTCAGGTTAATTGGTCTCTCTAAATTCTCCCTAAGTGTGAGTGTGTGTGAATGGTTGTGTGTCTCTGTGTTGCCCTGAGACAGACTGGCGACCTGTCCAGGGTGACCCCGTGACCCCGCCTCTCGCCCGGAACGTAGCTGGAGAGGAACCAGCAACCCTCCTGACCCCATCAGGGTGAACAGAAAATGGATGGATGGAATATTTATAATGGTCCTGGAGGACCCTGAACAAAAGAAGAAGAAAGAAGGGCCGAGCTGGAGGACCAAACCCCTCATAGCAGAGGACCACAAGGACAGACAAATATAAGAGGACAAATAAATTACAGAAAACATTTTGTGGAAATATACAACTAACAATATAGACCCAGTTACATATGCACTAATCCTTTGCTAAAATATCCATCCATCCATTTTCTATACACTCTTTGTCCCTAATGGGATCGAGAGGGTTGCTGGTGCCAATCCCCAGCTAACGTTCCGGGCGAGAGGCGGGGTTCACCCTGGACAGGTCGCCAGTCTGTCGCAGTGCTAGAATATCCTACTTGTTAAAATATTTTAAATTCAGAGGTTTGTAAGAATAAAACAGTATCAGACAGAGGGAACATGTTTTTATTGGAATTAAATTAAAAACTAATATAGATCATCACAACTTTTTTTGCATATTAATCTGTTGTATGACAGATTTTATTAAATGAGCCACAATGTGTCACCAAACTGCACAGGTCACTGAAATGATAGGATATAAATAATATACACTAATATTACACAGTTATTACAGCTTCAGTCCCACATAGGATTGCTACCAATGTCTATTTAGCAAAGTTTAGTAATAAATAAAAGTGGAATTAACCTAAAATATTTTAAAATATAGGGACAGCATAGCCCAAAAAACAACATATTTTGTTCTGATTAACAGCCCATCTTTAAATATTTAATGTGTAATTAAACAGTTCAGAATAAACAATAAAGGTAAATAAGGAAAAACTTTAAGGAAATATTTGTTGTACTTAACATATTTCAGGTAAGAAGTGAACATGTAATAAAATGGATCCTGTCCTAGAATATTATGTAATTGAACATTACAGCTAACAAATGTGATGATCATCTGAGGTAATATGTTTTATGAACATTTTTTAAATATATATTCTTTAAATATAAAATTAGTTAAATAAAAAAGTGGTCAAAATGTAATAAAGATGATCTATACAGTCTGGTAGAATAATTTCACACTGATTTTGAGTTAATGGGGCACAATTTGGAAGCTATTGAAGAAAACTTTTTTATTCAGGTTTTCCATTGCATGTCACATCTCACACATCTTACAAATTACATGTAGAAATTTACGTTATATTTTTAAAAATGGGTTTTGTTTGTCCAGGGTCTTAAAGAAAAGACAAGACAAAACAATAATAATAGTAAAAAAGAGACAAGTAAATGAAAAAATAACAAAGTAAAATAAAAGGATAAAATGAAAATACAGAGGAATCTCCCATTCATTAATCATAATTTCCATCAGTTGTGGTTTGAAATGAATGCTTGAATTGAGGACCATTTTTCTAAGAAGATGTCACTTTTCATTTGAAGTTTTGCTGTAAATTGTTCCATATGATAAACCTCCCTCACTCTATTCTTCCATTGGGAAATCTTTGGGGGACCAAGACCATAATCATTTTCTTTGCAAGGACAAGTAAGATCTTTAAAATATAAATCTTACTGTAAGCTTGGATTTTACCTAGTATTATAAAGGATGGTTCTAGGGGAATTGTAATGTCCAGGCAGTTGTTAATTTCCTTTTGTATTCCTTTCCAATATGTTGATAATTTTGGACAGTCCCAAAATATATGAGTGAAGTCTCCAATTAGTCCACAACCTCTCCAACATTTATCAGAAATGTGGTTAAATCTAGATATAAGAAGAGGAGTCCTGAGCAATCTCATTTTGATTTTCCATTCAAATTCCCAGTCGTCATCATTAATTATGATATTCATTTCTAGTTCCCATTTCCCTTTGATATCTTTTGTATCTGTTATTACTTCCTCTTGCATCCATCCATCCATTTTCTGTTCACCCTTGTCCCTAATGGGATCAGGAGGGTTGCTGGTTCCTCTCCAGCTATGTTCCGGGCGAGAGGCGGGGTCACCCTGGACAGGTTGCCAGTCTGTCGCAGGGCAACCTTCCTCTTGCAATATTTTGTAAATATAGGATATGAATTTGGTGGTTATATTTCCTTTTATTACAGAAAGAAAGAAATTTTCTACATTTGAGGGGTGCATTTCTATGTTTTTCCATTCCTTATGTTTCTGCAGGTAGTGTCTCATGTGTAAATATTTATAGAAGTCATGGGTTGGAAGATTATATTTTCGTTGAAGTTGCTGAAAGGACAATAGGCTTCCACCTTCAAACATTTGATTTATTAGAATCAATCCTTTTTCAACCCAATTTTGTAGTCCAGATGTAGGAAGAAATTCAGAATTATGGTTGAGTCTACACAAGGAATTGGGTAGGTTTAGTATATTTTTAATCGAAGACAACATCATTTAATATTAAAATTATTTAAAATATTGAATATGACTTAAGATTTTAATAGAGGACAGTGTGCCTCGTGTAATAGCATGAATTACCACTCTTTTGTATCAGTTGGTCACAAGGCATTTATTAACAGGAGTGTTTGGTTGGAAACTGAACCTCGGAGGCTTGAGGAGGAGCGCTAGAGAACAACTGGCCGGAATCAGCGTTCATAAATCGGATCAACCTTGAGCTAAAAGCCCGTACTCCACAGAGCGCAAAAATCCAATATCAAACTTGAAAACAACTTCACTGTGGTCTGTAACACAATGAAAACGCTGGAATAAAGTGTGTTTTGGTCTGTGGCCTTTAAAGATGGCGCCGAGAGACTGAACGAGACGTAAAGAGTTGGTTCCAAAGCTCTACTTGGCTGCTAAATGTTGCGTCCCATATTGAACCGATACGGGACACGATTTATTCCGTATTTCTATAAATGTCCAATAGACAAACCTATAACACACATCAACACTAAGTGTAACAATAATGACCAAAATAAAACACAGGAAATATTAAGGTCAGCTAAATTGTGGTGGCGGGAGCTAAAGGACCCCAGAACGCTGCGGACCGACGCTGAACGTCACCGTTGCCTAGAGACGGACACTGCGCAGCCGCGGTGAGCTGCTAGCAACAAGCGTCTTGTTAAAACGTCCTCGACCCGATTCCAAGTCCTGAGAAGAAAAAACTCTCGTAAATTCCAGGCTGAATTATGTTGGTGAGGATGAAAACAGGCAATTTAAAAAAAATGTGTCCATCGTGTCGCAGTTTGCTGCTGTATGATGTGACTAATATCAGACAGAATGGATCAGGAGAGGAACTGCAGACCCGTCAGAACCAGAACCAGAACCAGACATCAGCGTCTCTTCCATCCCTCAATCATCCCCCGTGGCTGATATGGCACAGAACATTTTGCTATGCTTAAGTTTCTTATTGTGCTTTTAGTCGATTATGTTGATTTGATTATTTGCTTATTTAATGTATAAATATTTCCTACTCTAAAAGGTTTGTTAGGCCTTTCTGTATGTTTTATTTTGAAATGCTGATATATTTTATGAATTCATTGTTCAGAGGTCATTTATGCACCAGACAGACCTGAAGCCAGGGGCGGATCCATATGGGGACCAACAGGGGTACCGAAGAAATTACACTAAATAAATCTCTTATGCTAATACTCAGTGGTGGGTTTTTTAACCTTCACAATTTTAATTTAACAATGAATTAAAAATTATAGTGCTGGACTTTTAGCTGCTGTACAGGATCACACTTTCATCTGTCAGGGATCTGCAGCCTGGATCTCTGGAGATACAAATGGCTCTTTGGCTCACTTATTATATCAAATGATGAAATATTGCTCTGTTTTTTATTGTGTTTCATTATTTTTCAAGTGTTGCCATGGAAAAACTGTCGTGTTCTGTGTTTTTCTGTATGTTTATTTCTAGTTTCCTGTGTGTCTGAGTCTCTGTGTTGTCCTGTCTCCCCATGATTAGTCCCCAGGTGTATCTCGTTCCCTGATTTCCTCTTGTGTATTTAGCGTCACCTGTGTGTGTCTGTCTTCGTCGGGTCCTACGTCTGCTAACGTCTGGTTACGTCTTGTCACGTCAGTTTGTCCATAGAAAATTTCCTGTTGCTACCTGTAGAGAGCATTAGCCTTCCGCTCAACAGTGCTGCCAGGTCTGTGGACTGTTTTCTGTTTATTATTATCATTAAAACTCCTCATTTAACCGTATCTGGGTCTGCTGCGTTTACCTCACCACCGCTTCCACCACACCCATCATGACAAAAACACTGCCTACCCTGGGCCCGGTGGTACATTTGGTCCAGAGCCAGCCTCCAAATCTAACTCCTTATTTCTATAAATATTTTGGTAATACTCTGTAAAATACCAGAATGTTCACATAACTTTTATACTTTTGGTTATCTGAGGATAATTTTTGAATATTGAATTAGGTGTTATGATCAGTTACTCAGTACTTGAGTAGTTTACCAAGTACTTTCTACACCTGCTTAATTAAACATGTTTAAGGTGCTACTCTGATTAGAGTACAATTTTGGGGTACTCTAACCCAGTGGTTCCCAACCCTTTTAGTAGAGCGGACCGGTACCAATTGGTCCACGCGGCCCGGTGGTTGGGGACCACTGCTCTAACCGACCTCTATGCATAAATGATTGTTCTATGGATCATGTTTTACAGACAAAAACCACTACCACAGAATAATTTATCACTCAGTGGACGTCCCACCCCATGAGAGTAGGGCGATGCGCCGTGGTGGACGTCACCGTGGCAACGCTTAGGAGTGTTAGCTAGCTGTCTAGCTTTGGAGAGCAACACATTGTGAGGGCAGCACACTGCCATCTGTATATATATATATATATATATATATATATATATATATATATATATCTTGCCCATTTCCGCTTCGTTGTCCGCCTCGTTGTTCCAGTAGCCCATTTATCGTCAAGGTGCTCTGGTTCCCCAGCACTTGACGCAGACCTTGTTTGGCCGGGCGACGTCTGAGCCGGCATGTTTCCTTGCTTCTTTGTGTCTCTCATGTTATGAGGTAGGCTGTAGCTTGAAGGATCTTGCCTAAGGACCCAGACAGGATAGCGCCCTTTTTTCCGGTTTCGACCTGGATTCGTACCCGGGTCGACCGGGTGAAAAACCGCTGACTTATCTATTGAGCTATCCTGCCAGCATTGAGCAAAATCCGGTAACCATCACTGTGGCAGATGTCCAAGAAAGAGTCTCAGGTATGAAAAACTGGACAGCACCAGGGCCAGACATGATCCATGCCTACTGGCTAAAGAAACTGACTGCCCTACATGAGCGACTGGCAGACCAAATGAACCAGCTGCTACAGAACGGGAACCACCCTGAATGGTTAACTGAAGGGCGCACAATCCTGATCCAGAAGGATCCAACAAAGGGCCCGGTCCCATCTAACTACCGACCAATAACCTGTCTCTCCACAACCTGGAAGCTCATGTCAGGCATCATAGCGGCTAAGATAAGCTAACACATGGATCAATACATGAGCACGACACAGAAGGGCATCGGGGTGAATAGCAGAGGAGCCAAACACCAACTCCTTGTAGACCACACAGTTGCCAGAGACTGCAAAACCCGACACACCAACCTGTGCACGGCTTGGATTGATTACACGAAAGCCTATGACTCAATGCCACACACTTGGATCATCGAATGCTTAGAGATGTACATCAACAGAACCTTGAGAGCCTTCATTGCAAACTCAATGGGGCTGTGGAAGACCACCCTTGAAGCCAACTGCAAGCCACTTGCACAAGTATCCATCAAATGTGGCATATACCAAGGAGATGCGCTGTCCCCGCTACTGTTCTGCATAGGCCTGAACCCCCTCAGCCAAATCATCAACAAGACTGGCTACGGATACCGACTCAAGAATGGAGCCAACATCAGCCACCTCCTCTACATGGATGACATCAAGCTGTATGCCAAGAGCGAGCGAGACATAGACTCACTGATCCACACCACCAGGATATACAGCACGGACATTGGGATGTCATTCGGACTAGAGAAGTGTGGTCGGATGGTTACAAAGAGAGGGAAGGTCATCCGCACAGAAGGGATCTCACTCCCAGAAGGAACAATAGCAGACATAGAGGAAGGTTACAAATACCTGGGAATATCACAAGCAAAGGGCAACCTTGATGAGATCACAAGAAAAAGAGCCACAACCAAATACCTCCAACGAATAAGACAAGTCCTGAGAAGCCAGCTCAATGGCAAGAACAAGATCCGTGCAATAAACAGCTATGCCCTACCAGTAATCAGATACCCTGCAGGAATAATTAGCTGGCCAAAGGAAGAGATACAGGCCACAGATGTTAAGACCCGGAAACTACTAACAATGCATGGAGGGTTCCACCCCAAATCCAGCACACTGAGACTGTACACGAACCGCAAAGAAGGAGGCAGAGGACTAGTGAGTGTGAGAACCACTATCCAAGACGAGACATCCAAGATCCATAGATACATCAGGGACAAAGCCTCAACAGACAATGTGCTCAGTGAATGTCTCAAACAATGGGGAACAGAAGCTGAGGTGCCGGAGGAACCATCATGGGAGGACAAGCCCCTGCATGGGATGTACCACCGGCAAATAACCGAAGTGGCTGACATCAGAAAGTCCTACCAATGGCTGGAAAAAGCTGGACTGAAGGACAGCACAGAGGCCCTCATCATGGCCGCCCAGGAACAGGCCCTAAACACCAGAGCAATTGAGGCCCAGATCTACCACACCAGACAAGACCCAAGGTGTAGGTTGTGCAAGGAGGCCCCTGAGACAGTCCAACACATAACAGCAGGGTGCAAGGTACTGGCAGGGAAAGAGTACATGGAACGACACAACCAAGTGGCAGGCATAGTGTACAGAAACATCTGTGCAGAATATGGACTGGAACCCTGAGATCAAAGTGGGAAACACCCCAGAAGGTAGTGGAGAATGACCGAGCTAAGATCCTGTGGGACTTCCAGATCCAGACAGACAAAATGGTGAGGGCGAACCAACCAGACATAGTCGTGGTGGATAAACAACAGAGGAAAGCCGTTGTGGTGGATGTGGCAATACCAAGTGACTGCAACATCAGGAAAAAGGAGCACGAGAAACTAGAGGAATACCAGGGCCTAAGGGAGGAACTGGAGAGGGCCTGGAAGGTGAAGACCACAGTGGTGCCTGTGGTCATCGGGACCCTCGGGGCAGTCACCCCCAAACTGGAACAGTGGCTACAACAGATCCCAGGAACAACATCAGACATCTCAGTCCAGAAATGTGCAGTCCTAGGCACAGCCAAGATACTGCGCAGAACCCTCAAGCTCCCAGGCCTCTGGTAGAGGACCCGAGCTAAGAGGAAGAAGAATCACCACCCGCGGTGGGTGAGAAGGGAATTTTTTATATAAATATATATATATATCACTGCACACTCATATTAAAATAAGTCAGAACACTGGAAAGTATTTTATGGAACGGATCACAGCCTGGTTTGGCAACTGAATGTCAGTTCAGTAATCGTAACCCAACTCAGAAAGAAGCTTGAAAGGAATCAGAGACTAAAAACTCATGCCGTCTGTATATGAACAAGAAGTGATGAAAACATTAAAAATTGTATGAGCTGAGTATAGACACCCGATGATCACTGAGTCTGACTGAGACTGAGTTGCCACAGTGCAGGACCAACAGTCTAAAAAATGTTTAAGCTATAAGCAGCTGCAGACATTTCTCTGTTTGTCTACATTGTCCCTGTAAAATAAATCAAGATTTTAAAAAAATTGTACCTTGTTTTTAAATTTGTTCTTCTTTTTGGTTTCACAGGAAAAAAAACTCAACTTGCTCCAAATGTGTGATTATTATATGATTATCTGAAAACTTCACATTGAATCAGCAAACAGCCTGCTGCCTTTGTGGAGTCATTTCCACTTTTCATTTCACTCAGTTAGCTGCACTAATTAAACGCCTTCCTCTTGTGATGAACAATAAACATGGTGAGATGGTGCTGCAGTGTCTATTTCTGACTCAGCTTGTGGCAGACGGCAGAGAAACGCTGAACGAATGTGGAAAATAGAAATTTTCATCTTTAATCAAAGTCTGGAGCCTTTTATCTGCCATTCAGCTCTGACGTCAGATGTGGACTGTTTTTAACCGATTTCCTTTTCATCAAGGAGTGAAGGTTTACTGTACATGTGCATCTGGAATAAAGTTCTTCCCTTCAATATGACATCCAATCATATACAGCAGATGGAAGATTTTTCACTGAATTAAGTATAAGCAGAGACCCATCACACCTGCAGTTAAACATGTTGCTTACTGAGCCTATTTTAAGCTAATCTTACAGCTAAATGGTGTAGCAGATATTGGAAGTCAGCAGCTAGCAGTTAGCTTATATACTTCCTGCATTTCAATTTTTGCTGTTACAATTTATACATAAAATCTTTCCCAGATTACCTTTCTGCTCATAGTGTTGTTTTTACAAACTGTAATGCTGATGTTACTGAACACAGCAGAAGAGCTGGACATTAAGACTCAGAGGTTTAATAATGAAATAAAAATCCTCCAGAGGCTAGGAAGCCTTACAGGTTATTGTCATTTTTTGATATCCTATTTTGTGTGAAGATTTGGTTTTCTGTATGTTTATTTAGTTCGTCCTGTCTGCCCCTTATTGTTACCAACTGTCCCTTGTTTCCCCTGATTATGTTCCCAGTGTATTTATACCAACCTGTCTCCTGTTCCCTGTCAGGTTTTTGTCATGGTGTAAGTCGTGTACTCAGCCTTTGTTCAAGTCAAATTGTCTAACCAGTTGCTACCAGTATCTGAGCTCTTTGCCTTGTTGCTCACCTGTGCTGCCTGGATTTATGTATTTCATCATTAAACCAACATTTACTCTTCATCCCTGGGTCCACTGCATCTGTCCTCACCATCACCAAAACCCTCATGACATTTTCTCTGTTTGCGCTCCTAGGCCTGTCACGATAACTAATTTTGCTCATCAATTGTCTTAAAAATTATTGTGATAAACAATAATATTGTTTGAAGACCTTTTTACACAGATTTAATGGAAATGACATAATAATTCATGTGATTTCCTGCCAAAGATAGATACACTTTATTTTCAAAAGAACATTTAACACTGGAACTGATAAAATAAACAAAACAACCAAAATCAAAAATAAAATGGATCCTCAGTCTCCATTAACAAAAATGAATAAAAACACCAAAGTGTAAATAAATACTGGATTCAACCAAAAGAGTGCAGATTATGAAGTCTGTAAACCATATTGTCCTTCAGTAATCATTAGATTTAAATAGAGAAGATGGAACATCGACTACCTGATGCAATAGTTCACACTACACGTTAGTTCACTCCTACATTTTCCCCTTAAGACAATCTGAGAACGTTGATGTTCTAAGATTGCCATCCTGTACCAGTGGGACAGGATGATCTACAATAATTTCAACGATCTTGGCTGTTCAGTCTCCAGCTGCAAATTGCTGCATGCGTGCTAATTTGTGGGGGTGCCTATGCAACGAGTTTCTGTCCCCACAACACTGAAGATAGAGACAGTGATTTTGGAACATCTATGCCCGGGTGAAAACCATGAATCAACCCGTTAATGAGAAAGTTAAACTCTCTATTTGGACCATGTTTAAGGGCAGGAACAAGAGCATTCACCTTGATTTAGAGTGAAGATATCCTTTTAGTCAATTTAACATGGAAGTAGGAGCTTTTATTTACAGTTTACTTCACTTTCAGTCATCAGGTAGCCACAAAAGATCAATCAAATCACTTTGCTCCTCTCAATTTTACCCACTGACTGATGTTTCAAATAACAGATAGTTTCTTTGCTATCTGAACGATGCAATTAATATCATTCCTCAAAGAAATCCTACATTTCTAATATTTCGTCCAGAAACAGCCAGCGTCCCTTCTGTTCAAGGGTCACTCATCCTCGATTGCTCATGCAAGAGCATGTTTTTCTTCTACAATGACTTTCTCATTCATCCTATAGACATTCAACCCTATACTAATGCATAACCCATATGAGCCAATCTTTATGTACATCTCAAGGTCCACACCTCAACTCAGAATCCTGAAATCCAGCCACTTGAGTCTGGTTCTCCAGCCATCTCAGTCTAACCCTGTTAAGATCAGGCGACTCTCTTGAACATTACTCCGTCCCTTCTCTTTCACATAGGAGCTGCTTCTTCAGCATCCAGTCAGGCTACCTCCGATCAGACGATTCAAGTTTTGGGTCGTCAGTCATCCCAGGCAACCCAGGCAACCCAGGCAACCCAGGCAATCCAGGCAACCCAGGCAACCCAGGCGGATGAAATTGTTGCAGATGCAACAATTTCATCCGCAACAATCTCAGTGATTTATTACCAGCTCATTCTCTCCTCTCTTCAATTTAAGTCAGACTCTTTTGGGAGACCAAACCGCCATGCAGAGTCTTCACTTCACAAGCCCTCCATTATTCTCCCCAGATAACCAAATCAAGATAAATCAAAAATCAAATCAAATCAAATTTTATTTGTATAGCACATTTTAGCATCAAGGCATTTCAAAGAGCTTTACATCAAATCAAACACAAAATGATGCAACATAGAATCAACAATAAAAACACAACATCAAGTCAGATTCCGTCAATAAATTTATAATTGATTACGTTTCTAATAAAACTCTAAATAAGTGGGTTTTTAGCTGAGATTTAAAGGAAGTCAGTGTTTCGGCTGTTTTACAGTTTTCTGGAAGTTTGTTCCAGATTTGTGGTGCATAGATGCTGAATGCTGCTTCTCCTCGTTTGGTTCTGGTTCTGGGGATGCAGAGCAGAACCAGAACCAGAACCTGAGAGGTTCTGGAAGGTTGATACAACAGCAGCAGATCTTTAATGTATTGTGGTGCTAAACCATTCAGTGATTTATAAACTAACAACAGTATTTTAAAGTCTATTCTTTGAGCTACAGGGAGCCAGTGGAGAGACTTTAAAACTGGTGTTATGTGCTCTATCTTCCTGGTTTTAGTCAGAACTCCAGCAGCAGCATTCTGGATCAGCTGCAGCTGTTTGATAATAATTAATAATATTAATAATAATTCACCCCTTCATCCCCTCATCATTCATCTCTTTTTCCCTCGATCCCTTCATCAATAAATCTTTACTTATATATTTGTGGTGTGGTCCTGCCAGTCAATCTTTATTTAATTCTCCTTCCTCTTTTCATTTATTCCCATTTTTCCCTCACCTTCTCCCACTTCTTGCCTGCTTTACATTTTCTGTGTCCTCAGTATGAAACCATGAACTTCCCTGTTTTCTACTTCAAACTTTTGCCAGCAGACATTATTGTGTGGGATGTTCTGGGATTTGAGACTACATTATTCAAGCTACTGCTTCAGAAAACACAAGGAGCAGAGGTGGGAATATTACAGGTACCCAAAGGATTATTTTAGCTTTACATCTTCATGAAAAATTCAAAGCATCTTCATCCTTCAGGTTTTTGAACACATGAAATAATATTTCTAAAATGTGTTGCACCTCAGAGGCGGCAGAAAGGCACAACAGATTCTAACATTCCCCAGAAATAAATCTCCTGTCAAATATTTAAGACTGAAAGTCAGTACTTTAAAAGTAAAACAAAGAAAATAATTCACCTCCAGCTCAGGAGGAAGCCACAGATGTAAAACGTTTAACATGGTTTTTAAATAATCATACTTATATGTTGGTACCAATCTTCATATTCTTTTTTCTCTTTCTTTGCAGCAGCAGTTTCCTGTTTGTTCGAATCCCTCTGAGCCGCAGCAACAAGGAATTATGCAAGATGAGCAAACCATCACATCCTCAGAGCTTCAGCACAATTCTGAAATATTCATTTGTTGATATTCATAGGTTGGCAAAAGGGTGCAGTCACATGTGGAAGGAGGAACAATAAGCAGAAGATGGAAGATTTTAGAGGAATCCAGTTGTAGTTCTTTCTATTCCCTGACAAACAACATAAACTCAGCCTTTATTTTTTATCCAAGTCTAATTCTGTTACCAAACTTTAATCAAAACATTCAAGTTGTAATTTATTGCATATTTATCTAGCTCAGTATGAGCTGTAAAGGCAAAAAAATGATTTTTATTTGAACTTTCAATCTGTTAACTCAGGATTACTCTATATAGCTTCACGCATTAATGTCACATAATCCACATTAGTAGCATTAGATACTCTCTCCTGCAGAGGGTTACCTGGTTCACACAGCAGCTCTTATGCTGCTCTCAGCAATGCAGAATCGCAACTGTGAGTGAAAAGATGAGCAAGAAGAGTCAGACTGTTGAACCCAGCTTCACATTTCACTTTAAAAACACCAAGATGAATGTTTGGATAAAACCAAGATAGCTTTCTTGTTGCAGTGAAGCACAAACAGGTCAGAATTAAATTTTCTAAATTAGCATTTGAAACTAAAACATTTATTTATAAACCTTCTTGAATATAAAAACTTTGACAACCAAGTTGTTCAATTTGGGATAAAACATTTTCTTATAAATTTTTTTATATTTCAAGTTTACAAAGTTAAGCATAGTGATTAATTGTGAATAATCACAGCGATGGAGCATGGTTGATCTGATTAAATATTTGATCTATTATTAGCACTAGATTTCATGTTGGTGCACAGACTGAATTGTAGTTTATGCTGCATCAACAATGACAGCATGAAGTACGTTGCGTTAATTCTCATACACCTGAACAGTGATGGCATAGTTACTTTGAAAAAGTAACTTTAATCAGATTACTGATTACTCCTTGAAAAAGTAACTTAGTTATATTACTGACTACTTGATTTGGAAAGTAACTAAGTTACATTAAAAGTAACTTTTTAGTTACTTTCAGCAGTTGCTAACAACAACACTGTGAAAATCTCATTGATCTTTGTCAATATTTAATTGTAAGCTATTTTATAATGGTAACATCAACAATGTGTCTCCACTGATAAGGTTGAACTGAAGAGGAGATTAAAAAAAAAATAAAAACATGAGTAATTTGTGTGATCCACTGTTGTCTGGAAAATTCTAAGAAGGATATTTAAAAAATAAATATTTTTCTTTTTGTGAATTTAATCAGAATAAGTGTGCACTGTAATTTTCCCACTGTTGTAATATTTTAGAGAAATTTCCAGAGAAATAGTCAGCCCTGTAAAATTTCAACTTACTGTTTGTCCCTCAGTATATAAGCATAATGAACGCTGCATTTCAGGAATACACGCCCTCGTTGTTGGATCAAAAGATTGTTTTGTTCCTTGGAAGTCAAACATGTTTGAGAGAAAATATACCAGAGAGCTCTGAAAGACTGATCAAGACACTAATTACAGGTGGCAGTGATGCATAATATCAGTGACAATAAAAGAACCAATTGGCTGAAAAGAAGCTTTTGGCCACAGATATTCAGCAGCATTTTGCTGTTTTGTCTCTGTTTAGTCTTGTCTTGCATGTTTGCCGATGAGCTGAATCACAGTTTCAACTCTGGAAAAAAAAACAAAAAAAACACGGGGGAATTTCTCAGGGTAATCCAACCTTTTTGCACTGACAAAATCTGTGTTTGTACTTTAAAATGTGATTCTATGTGTTACATGCCTGTATCATATATTTTACTTTTTCTGAAAGCACGCTTTATGATTTGCATGCTGTTATTACCACTGGAACTTGACCACCATGTCGCCTTAGTTATCTGTACTGAGATATTTGACCCTACATTTCCTTTTAACAATAGAATCACCAGAGTCCTGACTCAACAAATCAGTATGTTAACTCAGACATGAATGCATGCAAGTTGAAAGACAATGGCAGAAAAGAAGATTTTGTTTTCATTAAAAAAAATCAAAGTGCTGTACAGGAAGCTAAGTCAAGCTTTCTTTAACATCTCATTATCACGTTTGACCCAAATCTTTTGACCCACATGCGTCACACGTTCAGGAATATGAGAAAATCAATTAAAGTTCATTGTACAAAATAGTACAGAATGTGCTTCTTTGTCCAGGAAGCGGGAGTACAGGAGAGGCAGGAACATTAAAGACAAGGAAGAGGAGGTGAGGAGCAATTCAGATGGTCATGAATGAGAATAGTGGATGGAGCTCTTCCAGGTGTGGTGAAGATGATCCGCCAGGGGGGAAGAAGAGTGCCTGGCTCTCAGTGGGGGCGTTGGTCCAGGAATGTGTAGCACTGAAATCAGAGACCCGGCTAGGAAGTCGTGGAGGTTGCTGGGCGGAGGTAGAGTTAGGAGAAGGACATGAAGCTCAGACTTGGAGTGGGTGGAGCGGACTGTGGCCCGTCGTGGAATTAGAACCAGACATCTTTACTCAATAGAACTGTCCTTCTTCACACAGAAGGCATATTACATCACATGAATTTGTGCATCCTATTTTTTTGCTTATTATTTTTTCCACATTATATTTGGAATTTTAAAAGAACTATTATGAGAGTAATTACTAAACGGTATAAAACTAAAAGCAGAGATGCTTTGGACCGGGTCTGATAATCCAGGAGGATTTTTTTTTAATCAAATCAAACTTTATTTGTACAGCACATTTCAGCAGCAAGGCATTTCAAAGTGCTTTACATCAAATCAAACACAAAAACACAATGCAACATAGAATCAACAATAAGAACACAACATTAAATCAGGTTCCGTCAATAAATTTACAATTGATTACGTTTCTAATAAAACTCTAATCAAGTGGGTTTTAGTTGAGATTTAAAGGAAGTCAGTGTTTCAGCTGTTTTACAGTTTTCTGGAAGTTTGTTCCAGATTTGTGGTGCATAGATGCTAAATGCTGCTTCTCCTCGTTTGGTTCTGGTTCTGGGGATGCAGAGCAGAACCAGAACCAGAACCTGAGAGGTTCTGGAAGGTTGATACAACAGCAGCAGATCTTTAATGTATTGTGGTGCTAAACCATTCAGTGATTTATAAACTAACAACAGTATTTTTATTTTTTTTACTTTATTTATCAATTTTCACAGCATATTCTTTACAGCATTCATGTTTTATACAGCGCTGTCTTTCTTAACATATATAACCCTTACATAAAACACACACACACAGAAAAAAAAAATTTAAAATTAAAATTAAAATTAAAAATAAAGTAAAAGCTTAAAAAACACACACACAATAAATAGATAAATAATAAAGACAAACGAAAACACAAAAATCTGTCCATAGCTGACTAAAAGAATATAGCAGTAGTTTAGTTATGATAAAATACTCATTTTAAATTTTTCCATGTAGTGTAAAAATGGCTGCCATGTTTTGATAAATTTAGCAGTTGAACCTGCCAATGTTCACCTCATCTTTTCTAAATGTAAGAACCTCATGAGCTCTGAAAGCCACTCTTCATGTGTGGGTGGGGCCTTTTGTTTCCACCTCAAAAGTATCAAACGTCTCGCAATCAACGTAGCAAAAGCTGCTGTATTTGAATTATATTTGGAGAGGAAAATATTCGGGGGTATGATTCCAAAAACTGCAGTTAGAGCAGAAGGTTCAAATGTAACATTGTATATTTCTGAGAATGTATTGAATATAGATGACCAATAGGTGTGAAGTTCTGAACACGCCCAGAAAGCGTGAATAAGGGAGCCGACCTCTGACCTCCATCGATTACATAAGGGATCAGTCCCTGGATAAAACTTAGCTTTTCATTAGAGATATGCAACCGGTGCAGGACTTTGAACTGAAGGAGTCCATGTCTAGTGCATATTGAAGACGAGTGAACCCTGTGGAGAATGGATTGCCAGAGCTCATCTGTTAATGTAAGATCTTCATCCCAATGTGACTTAATAATGGAGAGAGAAGGAGATTGTAGATCTAGCAGTTTGGTATAGATCTTTTTAATCGCCCCCCTTTCATGGATGTTTATACCTGTGATTTTATCCAGAGCTGTTTCTTCAGGCAGTTCAGGAAATGTGGGAAATCTATTTTTCACAAAATGCCGCAGTTGTAAATAGTAGAAAAAGTGTGTATGTGGAATATTAAACTGTTCCATGAGTTGTGTGAACGAAGCAAAAATCCCATCAATGAAAAGGTGTTTAACTTCACTGAGTCCATTTCTTTTACAAATTTTAAAGGCAGAATCAGACAGAGAAGGTGGGAACATATGATTTGAACAGATAGGAGTTTTAATTGACATAAAATGTTGTCCCAATTTTTTCTTACACTGCACCCAGATTCTCAGGGAATTATATAGCAGAGGGTTGCATTTATAGGTACAAACCTCTAACGGGAGAGCAGAGGTCAACAAAGCAGGTAAACTAGTCTGACCACAATTAGACGACTCAATCTGAAGCCAAGACGGGGTTTTTGTAGAAAAGTCACTCATCCAATATAACATGTTTCATATATTTGCTGCCCAGTAATAAGACTGGAAATTTGGCAGAGCTAATCCGCCCAAAGGTCTAGGTCTCTGCATAAAATCTTTATGAATTCTGGGGGATTTACTATTCCAAATAAAAGCTGAAACGTGTTTATCTAGTGTCACAAAGAATTCCTTTGGGATGTAACATGGAATACACTGAAATAAATAAAGGAACTTGGGCAATATGTTCATTTTTATAGAGTTGACACGGCCCATTAACGATAGTGGCAGATCACTCCACCTCTGAAAATCTAGTTTAGTATGTTCAAGAAGTGGTATAAATTTTTTTTTAAAGAGATCTTTATATTTGCGAGTAACTTTGACCCCCAAGTAGGTCACGTAATCCGATTTAACTTTAAAAGGGAACTTTACAAATGAAATCTTCTTGGCTTTAGAGTTTATACTAAATAATTCACTTTTATGTAAATTTAATTTATAACCCGAGATAGTGCCGAATTGTTCAAGTATGGTAAGAGCATGGGGAAGAGAGCCCAGAGGGTCTGATATATACAGCAGGAGGTCATCAGCATATAAAGATAATTTGTGCTCCTGATCAGCTCTGTAGATGCCCTTAACCTTATCTTCTGCTCGCAGCTTAATCGCCAACGGTTCAATTACTAACGCAAATAAAAGAGGGGATAAAGGGCAGCCCTGACTTGTTCCGCGATGGAGTGGGAAGTAACAGGAATATAATGAATTTGTTCGAACACACGCCATAGGTGAGGAGTAAAGTACCCGAACCCAAGAGATGAATTTAGGGCCAGATCCAAATTTATTTAATATGTAAAATAAGTAGTCCCACTCCACCCCATCAAAAGCCTTTTCAGCGTCAAGCGACTTCAGGGGTTGCAGTTGACTCCGTGTATAATATGTTCACAAATCTACGCAAGTTAAAAAACGCCATGCCTTCCCTTTACAAATCCTGTTTGATCAGAAGAAATAATATGAGGTAAACATCGTTCTAGTCTGTGAGCCAGGATCTTAGATAATATTTTTAAATCCACATTTAACAGCGATATTGGACGATATGATGAACATTCAGTTGGATCCTTATTTGGCTTTAATAACAAAGAAATAGTGGCTTGACGAAGCGTTGGGGGAGAGATTGCCAATTGAATGATTCAACAAACATGTTTCGTAATAATGGAGACAAGCTATCTGTAAAGGTCTTGAAAAACTCAACTGGGTATCCATCTGGTCCTGGAGATTTTGCATTCTGCATTGAGCCAATTGCAAATTTAATTTCTTCTACAGTAATCTGTTCCTCCAGTTGATCCCTAAGTGTAGAGTCTAAAGTTGGGATCGTCATTTTTAAAAAAAGTGCGTCAAACAAGCCAGGCATTTTTAAAGACTCTGATTTATAAAGGTTAGAGTAAAACATTTTAAAACTCTCATTTATGTCTTGTGGATCTGTAGTAATCTGTCCAGACTGGGTTTTAATTTCAGGAATTAAGTGTGCAGTTTCAGATTTACAGAGCTGGTGTGCCAAAAGTCTAGACGCTTTTTCCCCATGCTCATACCACATACTCCTGGACTTAAGGATCACACGTTCAGACTGATCAGTAGAATTTAGATTAAACTCAGTTTGCAAGGTCAATCTTTGTTTATATAAATCTGGAGACGGAGTTATAGAGTGCTGTTTGTCTAATTGTGAAATCAGATCTGTCAATTCAGATAAACGTTTTACCTTTTGTTTTTTAATATGTGAGCAATAGGATATAATGTGACCACGTAAAAATGCTTTCAAGCTTTCCCAAACTGTACTAAAAGCTATACCCGGTGAAATGTTTATTTTTAAGAAAAATTCAATTTGTTCCGAAACATATTGTACAAACTCTTTATCTGACAAAAGAAGAAGATTGAGTCGCCAAGAATACACAGAACGTTTTAACAACAGTATTTTAAAGTCTATTCTTTGAGCTACAGGGAGCCAGTGGAGAGACTTTAAAACTGGTGTTATGTGCTCTATCTTCCTGGTTTTAGTGAGAACACGAGCACCAGCATTCTGGATCAGCTGCAGCTGTTTGATCGATTTGTTGGACAGACCTGTGAAGACGCTGTTACAATAATCAATACGACTGAAGATAAAGGCATGGATGAGTTTCTCTAGATCTGGCTGAGACATTAGTCCTTTAATCCTGGAAATGTTCTTCAGGTGATAGAAGGCCGTCTTTGTGACCTTCTTTATGTGGCTCTGAAGGTTCAGGTCAGAGTCCATCACTACTCCCAGGTTTCGGGCCTGATCGCTGGTTTTCAGTTGTAATAACTGAAGCTGCGCACTGACTCTAGATCTATAGCTCTAGATCTATAACTCTAGATCGTTCCTCTTTAGGTCCAAAAATAATAACTTCAGTTTTGTTTCTGTTCAGCTGGAGAAAGTTTTGGCACATCCACACATTTATCTGTTCTAAGCATCTGTTCAGTGATTGGATGGGGTCAAAGGTCACCTGGTGACATCGTAATGTAGAGCTGTGTGTCATCTGCATAGTTATGGTAGCTGATATTATTTCCTGCATATAAATATTGAATAAGAGGGTCCTAGGGTTGAACCTTGGGGTACCCCACATGTGACCTTTGACCTCTTTGATGAGAAGTTTCCAATTGAAACAAAGAAATCCCTGTTCTTTATGTAAGATTCAAACCAGTTAATCTCTGGACCGGAGAGTCCGACCCAACTCTCCAGTCCATTCAGTAATGTTTTCTTGTGATGTTTGAAGCCTGGGGCCTTCACTGCTTCAGTGACTGATTCAGGAACTGGTTTCTCAGTTTGAATATGGATCAAAATAAATCACAGCAAAACCCTACTGTCTCGCCTGTCACGTTTTCTTCTTTTAGGATGTTATATGTGTGTTTGCAATTTATTTAAGCACCTTTTTTGTGATGGAAAGGTTAGTTTTTGATGTATAATTTAAAAGAAAATAATTTAAAATAAATCAGTAAAACGGCGGTTTTCAAAGTGTGAGGCGCGCCTCCCCTGGGGGGCGCCAGAGCACTTTAGGGGAGGCGCGGTGTGAGGGGAAAAAGTAAACCGGAAAAGCTATCTGCTTGCTGTCTACTGATGTGAGAGAAACGTCTTTTACGCTCACGATCAACTCTGTGGATTTAGGAAAAAGTTGGTACTGTGGGGTGCGCGTGTGGAGTGGGGATCAGTGGAAATGTTTCCCCCCTTAGAGGATGTTTTGGCCAGTGATGTCAGTAACGTTACTGACGTCGGACCACTTTTTTCAGTAACAAGTAATCTAACGCGTTGCTATTTCAAATCCAGTAGTCAGACTACAGTTACTTATCAAAATAATTTTTGCGTTACTATCTTCTTTTGTTCTTTAATCGTATTTCCTCTACTCGTCTTGTCGAGTGACCGACGTCTCTATGCAACAGAAATGTAAACAATGGAGGGAGATGCGCATTTTGTTGGTGGAAAAACTGGAACTATTTTCAGTTTCTGTCGCCAAGTCCGATTATTATAAAAGTCGCTTGCAGATTTAATGTGTTGCTGGTTGCGCCTTTTTGGGCTCGTTTTTGAACGTGAAGTTGCTCATTTGGGCTTAGAAATAATCAGAGACTCATAATAAATCCCAGAATTTGTCCGTCATTAAGGTAGTTTTACTCAGTCTCTCCCTGTCCATCATTTCCAGGATGATCCGTCCCGCTGTGTCTTTGTTAATGTCAACTTAATATATTACCTCTGAATGACGTCGAGCTTCGCATTGCGCTCCAGAAAACTGCAAACATCGAGACTAATATGAACAATAAAAGTGAAAACAGCCACGAATGAACGTGTCCGTAGTTGGCAATAGTTATAATGGCAAGTTAGCACCGTTATAATTATTAATATTACGGTAAGTGTCGCAGCCATCTGAGTTGTGGAGCTGCAGGAGGAGATCTGTGCGCTGCGACATCAAACTCAGGGGCGTAACGCAGAATCTGGAGGCTGGGGGAGGGGGGCTTTAAAATCCTTCTTAGAGTTTTCCAGACAACAGTGGACCACACAAATTACTCATGTTTTTTATTTTTTTGTACTGTTTTTTTGTACAATCTCCTCTTCAGTTCAACCTTATCAGTGGAGACACATTGTTGATGTTGCCATTATAAAATAACTGACAATTAAGTATTGGCAAAGCTCAATGTGATTTTCACAGGAGGTGGAGCGTCGTTATTAGCAGCTGCTGAAAGTAACTAAAAAGTTACTTTTAATGTAACTTAGTTACTTTCCAAGTCAAGTAGTCAGTAATATAACTAAGTTACTTTTTCAAGGAGTAATCAGTAAAGTTACTTTTTCAAAGTAACTATGCCATCACTGGTTTTGGCCAGAGCGGGGCTGAAGGTGGAGTTTTTACAACTCCACCCCCCTCCACGGGGGGCAGCAGGCATTGTGCTCCTTGGAGGGGGGCTCACCCTTTCATACTTTGAAAACCCCTGCAGTAAAACAACACCAATACCAGTAATACCCCCCTATTTTACTAGAAGCAAGAGTAGATATGTAACTAGTGGAGAAGGAAAAATAAATAAATCTTATGTCATAATCATACAGTACCATTGTATCTAAACTGTTATTATGAAAATATTCAAATCTATACAGATGCTTCAAAAAATAACATAAAGGGTGTGCTGTAGGGGCATAGGGGATAGCGCGATCCACATTTGGAGGCCTTCAGTCTTCGACGTGGCGGTCGCGGGTTCGATTCCCGGACCCGCCCAACGTTTGCCACATGTCTTCTCCCCTCTCCTTCCCCCTTCCTGTCAGCCTACTGTCATATAAGGGACACTAGAGCCCACCAAAAGACCCCCTGGAGGGAAAAAAATAAAAATAACGCAAAAAATTGGAATAGCATTTGTGGTAATAGAATTGAATTGAAAAATAGGAATATGAATAAGCAGATTATCAGTGCATGTTGGCAATATTATTAGCTATACAATGAGTAGAGGACATAAAACCATTCAAAACAATTATTTGTTCAGATTCAAGCTCTGCATCATTAAATATAAAATACAACCATTCAGATAGTAAGACAGACATTTTTTTAGCAATATTACATACATTATATAGAATAGTAATATGGGTTTATCAGTAACATTTGTGTGGGTACCAGCACATGTTGGAGCCAAAGGAAGTGAGATGGCAGACAACATGGCAATTCAAACTCCTGCCTGTTTTACAGTAAAAACAAGTAAATCTAAGGAAAAGAGCAAGATCAAACAAAAAAACTGATAGAAGAACGGCAAATAGGTGAGATGAAGAAAGAAAATAAAGATGGTTTACACAATTCAAAACAGAAGAATTATAAAGGAGGAAAGAGAAATAGTAAGATTAATATTTGGACATGCAGGACTTAATTATACACTTTTTAAAATACAAAAGCGGTAAATGTAACCACTTTAAAAAACAAGAAACACTAGAAAAAAATAAATTAAATCTCATATGTATGACCAAGAGAGAAGCTATGAGGAGAGAGTTTTGAAAACATTAAGAAAATGATTGTTCTAGTAGATACATTGAAAAATAACTGAGGTAGTAAACATAAAAATAATTATGTGGGCCGTGCTGTGGGGTTAGCACGCCCCACATTTGAAGACCTTAGTCCTCCACTCGGACGGGTTAGGGTTCGACTCCTGGTCCCGACGACCTTTGCTGCATGTCCTCCCCTCTCCTCGCCTTCCTTCCTGTCTGCCTAAGGTCACAAAAATATGAGCCGCAGAAACTCTTTGGAGAAAAAAAAAGGCAAATAAATAAATAAATAAATATTCAATCTTTAAAGAAAACTAAATTGTTTCATAGAATAATAGGTATAAGTGTGTGAATGTATGTGTACAGATTTCTGTCTATCTATCTATTCTAAAATGAACCACACACCAACAGGTGGCGCTATTGCTACTTAATGTTTTTTTCTTTTTTACCAACCTCCAATAAAAATCAAGAAGGGCGGCACTTCCTGTATTTCCGCCCCGGAAGAATGTTAGCTAACTTGTTAACATTAGCAGTCTGAGCTCGACGCTGGGAAACAGTGGGACGGCTTCGGTTCGGTTCGGTTCTGTTTGCTTGGTAGTTGTCAGTGTAGGTCTTGAACGGATTGGATTCAACAGAGATGTGGTCCCAGCTTGTCAAACGACGTTCGGATTCAGTAGCGGAGCAGAGACACGAAAGTCTGTATCCGTCTTTCGAACCTCGGCTGCACCGATCGGGTTTGTTTATGTTTACTAGCACGGGGTGGTGGGTTAGGTCCATTTCAATGGTCTGTCTCAATACTCGCACTGATTTTGTCAAAAAAACAAACAAACAAACAAACAAAAACCCGTTAAAATATACGAACATTCAATTTAACTGTCTTAAAGGCAATTCATCCTGCTATGATTCCGCTAATTTTAGACCTAATCACATACTCAGCTGTTATTCAAAAAGAACCGTCTCTGATTATGAAGAACTGTGACTTTTAGACAAAAATTGCAAATTGATAACACTGACGTGAATTTTCTTCTCCTGTACACTGAGAGGAAATATTTGTTTAAAATTATAAAGTGTCTAAAGAAAATATGAACATTTTTCGACTCTCACCAAAAAAAAAAAAAGAAATTAATTTCAAAATTATGTACGAAATTTCCCCTGTAATGAATTTCTGCAAATAAAATTCTATATAAATATCAATTCTTTGTGATTGAGATATTGAGACAACAAACCTTTTTTTAATTACAACATCAAATCTTTACAAAGATTTTCAAAACTGGATCTTGTACAACATTTATTCCACTTTTAAGTTTCAATATAATACAATTCAGTCTTTAAGACAGGAACTTTTCCCAGAAAATCATCTCCATCTTTAACTTTTTTTGTGAATAATTTTATGTAAGAAAGTGCTTAAATGTTGTAACACAAAATCCCAAACTTTATACCAATGTGTTAATTGCTTAATTTCGATTTGGAAATTCCTAGAGGATTTTCTGTTTCACTTTCCCATCGTTAGGGTAACTGTTTTATTTTTTTCTGCTCAGTTTATCACATCAAACTTTTTTGTTATTGATGTGCGCCTTGTCAGACCATTTTTAAAAACTTCCTATAAAGACAAAAAACATTGCCATATTTCCGCTTTTTTTATCCAAAACATCACATGCAGTGATGAATTGTAGGTAATATGGATGCGGACTCGGTGTAAAGGTGGAAGTAGAACCCAAAGGGGCGGGGCAAAGGCTGGATGTGGAGAATGGGGCACACACTATCCACGCAAACCTTTCAACATGAACGCACCTCTGAAGGACACAACGGAACAAGGTTGGAAGTGCGAGTATTGGGACCAGGCCGAAGTGCTTTGGATGGGGCCACATGGGGGTGGGGAAGGATACCAGTCTGTGCAGTTTAGATGAATCCCCTCCTGATGACCAACCCAAATGTAACAGGCTGACCCTGGTCCTACACGTTGCTGCTGTTTCAGCGTCTTAGCCTGGCCAGGTTTAGGCTAGCACCTTGAGGTCTGGATACCTCTGTGTATTCAGCCCTGTCAGCAGATCTTGATATGGTCTTTAGGACAAAAGCTGTATGTGTTTACCCATTTGTACCTGGAGAAACAAGCCATTTGTGTTTTTAGGTGATTTGTTATGAGAACATCATAGTTTTTACTACTATAATTCTGTTAAAACAACATTTCACTACTGCCTTGCAGGAACTCAGGTTGGTACAAAATATCTGTTGCTGTCAGGAAAAACTGATGAGAGAGACTGCAGCCTCTGGAACATCATTGGTGAGTTAAACTGGGAACCAGAACAATAATCTAGATCAATGTTTCCCAACCTTGGTCCTTAAGGCACACTGTCCTGCAGGTTTTAGATGTTTTCCTGTTTTAACACACTGGATTCAGAGGATTGCAGTTCAGCAAAAGCTTCTTAATCAGCCATTAATTCAAGTCTTGTGCTGTAGCAGAGAAATACCTAAAGCATGAGGTAGTGTGCCTTGAGGACCAGGGTTAAAAAACACAGATGAAAATTATGTAGTTGTGATGAAATTTAATGTATTATTTCATTTCTTGACATTAATTTTAATGTAGCATCAGACGGGGACTCTGTGACAGAAATACTTACTTGGACATTTCCTTTGCATGTTAGTCTGGATTGTAAGGAGTTTGATAAGATCAGAGTAAATAAACCCCAAATCAACCTTTTATTCCTTTACTAACTGCTTAAATTGGTCCTTACAGGTGCCATCTTTTGTTACTTTTCAGACGGTCATTATTATATAATATTTTGCCTAATACAATCTCAATGCTGCCCTCCTCAGATTGAACAGTGGCTACTGCAGTTAAGTTTTTCATTTGGTTCCAGCGGTCCAGCTGTAAGTCACACAGCCCCATTTCGGAGTATAAAACCACCTCATGAGACGCCCCCTGGTGGTGAGTCAGGAGGTGGAATATTGAACTTGGTGATCATTGATCAATAGTGTTTCTCAGTTTTGCTCATATGTGATTCATTAGCACCATGAACACAGAGTGGAACGGCTCTGCTCTGCTCTGACTGTAGGTGGTTCGCCACAGAGCTGCTGCTGCCACTTCACATGTTATTATCCTACCCTTCAATATTGAGTTCTAGAATAACTTTTTGCTCTAGTTTCTGTTACTAACTTTTTTCGTAAACGCACTCAAATCTTTGACCATATTGCATTATTATTGCACATGTTGACTTTTGAATTCTTGAATTCTGATTTTATTTTGTCAGGGTTTATGTATAGGTATAAATATACGTGTGCTGATTGATCGGCCACTGATTGTAATGAGAGAGAGTTGTAGAGGGGGTGAGGGGAGCACACAGAAAACTACAAAATAAATCTAGCAGAAAAGCAAACTAAACATAGTAAAACTAGAGTAAATAAGAATTAGAAATAATTCTTCTGCAGCATCTGTGATATTTCCAGCAGTTTTTTGTAACTATACAGACGACAGGAATGGGCTGAGAATTATTATTGTTCATCCTTAGTGTCTGACAATCAATATTTACAAATGCTGCAGTGGGACAGATCTATGAGGACTTGCCAAAAGTGTACACTTGAGCTTTTGTGTATGAAATATCAAGGCCAGAATGAACTTTGTTCTATTCCTTGACATCTCTAAGACTGTTCACATCAAATAAGCATTGAGATTTACTTCATCTTTTCTGACCTTTCCTGTTCATTCACATTTTTTATTTTTGAGTTATTTCAGATGGAGCATTAAAAATTAATGTGTCCACTTTGTGTTTCAGAGGTTCCTGCAGATGTTCAACAGAGAATTCTAAGTAAAAAAGAAGCTCCAGAAGAAAATAATGTCGCTGTTACCCACCAGTCTGCCCTCGTCAAGGAAGAACTGGAAGAACTTGGGATTGGTCTGGAGGAAGAACAGCTCAAAGGGAAGGACAAAATCACTGCATTTCTCATTAAGAGTGAAGATGAAGAGAAGACTCCTCTTCAAAATCAACAATTTTTGGACAGAGACGTTCCAAGCAGCAGCACAGCTGAAACTGATGAAGGTTTCCATGGAGAAGCAGAGTTCTGCAGGACCCTGAAGGGAAACATTTCTGTAGAGACTTTCTCCTCTTCAGAGACTGAAGTCAGTAATGAGGATGAAGAGGATGACTCGAACCGTGTGCAGAAACCATTTTTTTGTGATTTTTGTGCAAAACAATTTAAACTAAGGACAGATTTAAACAGACATATAAGAGTTCACACAGGAGAGAAACCTTTTTGCTGTGATGTTTGTGGACAAAACTTTCGGTTAAAAATACATCTTGACACACACATGACTATTCACACAGGGGAGAAGCCATTTGGCTGTGATATCTGTGGTCAAGTATTTAGTCGGAAGTCGCATGTAAGCACGCACATGAGAATCCACACTGGTGAGAAACCATTTGGATGTGACGTCTGTGGACAGACCTTTAGCCACAAGACAAACCTAAACACACACATGAAAACTCACACAGGAGACAAACCGTTCAGGTGTCATGTTTGTGCTCAAAGATTTAGTCAAAAAATCAATTTGAACACACACATGAGAATCCACGCAGGTGAGAAACCTTTTGGTTGTGACGTTTGTGGACAAAGGTTCAGCCGAAAGGCACATTTAAATACACACCAGAGAACACATACAGGAGACAAACCATTCGGATGTGATGTTTGTGGACAAACATTTAGCCATAAGACCAATCTAAACACACATCGCCGAATCCATACAGGAGAGAGACCATTTGGGTGCGATGTCTGTGGACAGAGATTCAGCCAAAAGATCAATTTAAATACACACATGAGAATCCACACAGGAGAGAAACCGTTTGGCTGCAATGTCTGTGGACAGACATTTAACCATAAAACAACTTTAAACACACACATGAGAGTCCACACTGGTGAAAAACCATATGAGTGTGATACCTGTGCACAAACATTTAGCCATAAGAGCAGTTTAAAAACACACCAGAGAGTCCACACAGTGGACAACCAATGTCAGACTTAACAAAAAGACACACTTAAATAGCCACACTAAGACCACTGTACAAGAAACATCTCAGTTTGCCAATTAAATTCAAAATATAATCAGTTTTTGACATTTTTTTATGTGCTGTTAACTTTTGTTTTTATATTAAACAGTTTTGGTTTAAAAGTTCACATAAAATCAAGAACAGATCAGTTTAAGCACTTTTTCAATGTTTTTCACCCATCAATGTCTTTCTGGTACATTAAATGTAGAGTGGACCAAAGTGCTTTCCAAATTCACCAATAATAAAATTAGACTCTAAATTCTTGACCTTCAACGTTTGTGCTGCTCCTCAACCCCTGCTCAAAACAGTTTGGAGGCAAACGAAGCAGAAGTATCGTTATGCAACGTTTTGATCGCCGTGCCAACAGGCCAAAAATCAAGTGACCGCTCCTAAACGAAGCTTCGTTCTTTTTGGTCTCAAGCTGCTTGTGACGCGCAGCTCGTCATGCACTAATTCGCAGGAATCTCCTGTGGGTGGCTCTTGTAGTTCTTCTGAAGGCCTTCAAATGAGACTGAATATCCACCCAAGCTGTAGGTTTTTGGAAAGGTGGTTGTGCTTTTGCATAAGTTAGACACAGTGAGATATAGTTACAGAGAGTCTGAAGTTGATTTCCTTTGTGTTTGGATTCAAGTTCAAGAGATTCTGAGTTTAGACAGTTTGGCTGAGTGATTGTGTTTTTAAAGTTTGTGTGAGTCTGAGTTTCATCTGTGCCATGTGAGCAGGTCTGCTCTAAAGCTGGAGGTAGTGAGCCAGAGGAGTAGACTGAAGTCACTAATAGTGGAAATGATTCTTCTTTTTTAAATAAAAAATCTTTGAATGTTTTTCAAAGCCTCTTCTTATTTGAATCACTACCATGGCATCATATCATAATGTTATAATTTCTCAGATAGTAATAAAATGAAAACAAAAATTTGAGGATCAATATTATCCATAATATAATCAACTGTAGTACATTGAAACAACCACTAGATCTCGCTATTTTTAGTGTACAAGGCGGTTCGATACAACTCGCCATTTTCGGAGCAACTCTCTCAAAGTGGCTCAGTGATTCAGGAGCCCCAGTTTCATCATCATTAAAAGATAAACAGGTTCAAACCAGATCTTCAAATAATATGATTGTATCAGCAAACTGAGAATAGCAGAGAGGAGGTTATGTCAATGTTTATACTTACCACCCACAATGCAATTTAAGCAGAACCAGATGTTTGAAAAGCAAATGCAAACTGGTAAGCAAGGGTCATTGCAGTCACTGTGGTGTTTAGGACGTATAGAAACAATGACAGAAGACATTGCTTGTCAAATATCTGGAACATTTAAGTAAATTAAAAATAGATGAGAAATATTCTCCATGGGAGGCTTTGAGCTGCAGGATTATTTTATAATTCTAGTGCACCATCACCTATGTCAACCTGGAGAGACACAAAGTGCAAATACAAAAATGTAGACAAGTTGCTGTAGAGAATTAACCAAATGAAAATGACTGAGAAGCTCCTGCCTGTGAGGTATGACAACAACCAGGGCAGAACTGCTTCTTTTAGAATCAATCAATCAATCAAATTTTATTTGTATAGCACATTTCAGCATCAAGACATTTCAAAGTGCTTTACATCAAATCAAACACAAAAACACAATGCAACATGGAATCAACAACTAAAAAATGACATTAACTCAGATTCCATCAATAAATTTATAATTTATTACGTTTCTAATAAAACTCTAAACAAGTGGGTTTTTAGTTGAGATTTAAAGGAAGTCAGTGTTTCAGCTGATTTACAGTTTTCTGGAAGTTTGTTCCAGATTTGTGGTGCATTGATGCTGAATGCTGCTTCTCCTCGTTTGGTTCTGGTTCTGGATGCAGAGCAGAACCAGAACCAGAACCTGAGAGGTTCTGGAAGGTTGATACAACAGCAGCAGATCTTTAATGTATTGTGGTGCTAAACCATTCAGTGATTTATAAACTAACAACAGTATTTTAAAGTCTATTCTTTGAGCTACAGGGAGCCAGTGGAGAGACTTTAAAACTGGTGTTATGTGCTCTATCTTCCTGGTTTTAGTCAGAACTCCAGCAGCAGCATTCTGGATCAGCTGCAGCTGTTTGATTGATTTGTTGGACAGACCTGTGAAGACGCCGTTACAATAATCAATACGACTGAAGATAAACACATGGATGAGTTTCTCTAGATCTGGCTGAGACATTAGTCCTTTAATCCTGGAAATGTTCTTCAGGTGATAGAAGGCCGTCTTTGTAACTGTCTTTACGTGGCTCTGAAGGTTCAGGTCAGAGTCCATCACTACTCCCAGGTTTCGGGCTGATTGCTGATTTTTAGTTGTAATAACTGAAGCTGTGCACTGACTCTAGATCTATAACTCTAGATATATAACTCCAGATCCTCTTTACATCTAAAAATAATAACTTCAGTTTTGTTTTTGTTCAGCTAGAGGAACTTTTGGCACATCCACACATTTATCTGTTCTAAGCATCTGTTCAGTGATTGGATGGGGTCAAAGGTCACCTGGTGACATCATAATGTAGAGCTGTGTGTCATCTGCATAGTTATGGTAGCTGATATTATTTCCTGTTATAACCTGAGCCAGTGGGAGCATATAGATATTGAATAAGAGGGTCCTAAGATTGAACCTTGGGGTACCCCACATGTGACCTTTGACCTCTTTGATGAGAAGTTTCCAATTGAAACAAAGAAATCCCTGTTCTTTATGTAAGATTCAAACCAGTTTATCTCTGGACCGGAGAGTCCGACCCAACTCTCCAGTCCATTCAGTAATATGTCCTGGTCAACACTGAGGTCCAACAGAACCAGAACCAGCACTGTGGTTCTCCCACAGTCTGTATTTATATGGATGTCATTGAACACTTTGACTAGGCCAGTCTCTGTGCTGTGGTAACCATGGAAACCAGACTGGAAGGAGTCAAAGCGGTTGGTTATCATTAGGAAGCTATTTAACTGTTTACACACAACTTTTTCAATAACTTTGCTGATGAATGGGAGGTCAGAGGTCAGAGGTCGGCCTGTAATTCTGCAGTAGTGATTTCTCTAAATTGTTCTTTTTTATCAGTGGTTTGATTACTGCCGTTTTCAAAGCCTGAAAACATGTTCTTATCACAAAAGGAGAATAATATTATGATCTATGGGAGCAAAAGCTGCTGATAAATCCAAAAGCACTAATCAACAAAAATATGAGTTAAAACAATGTTTGTTAAAAACTTTTAGGGCCTGATTGACAGAGATTCCAAAAAATGACCAGTAAATTATACAAGGAAAAAAATTTATGTGCAGTAAACAGGCATGTTACAAAGATTGACTGATTACAGGAGCACCAGCGGCACAGACGGTCCTATTTAAAAGATGATTTATCATGCAGAATGTCACCTATAAATAAGTTAGAAATCCTAATACTTTATAATCCAAAAACAATTCATTGAAATTGGTATGCAACTTGGTACAACACAACAGTAAAAAATGTAATGATCAATCAAAATTTATCTCTCAACAACTATTTAAATCCGCAACCCAATCTGGTTCAGGTGAATCACATTGTAGGAGGTAAGTCATTACATTTGCATGTCTTCCAGTATTTTGCACCTAATGATGCAATTGCTACACAATCTTGTTTTACATTGTTTCTCTCTCAGCTGCAGAACTTTTCCAGGACCAGAGACTGAAGTCTCCGATCAGAGAAACTTATCCAGGCTTTAGTTTCTCTTTAGTGGCTTTGATTCTGGCAGCAGCGTCTTCACAGGTCTGATTGACAACCCAACGGTTCAGAATGCTGCTGCTGGAGTTCTAACTAGAACCAGGAGGATAGAGACACCACCCGGTTCTACATCACTTGTTTCTACACCACCTGGTTCTATGTCACATGAGGTTAGTCTCATTAGTGTTACAGTTGGTTTAGCTTTTTAACAGGCTGTATTTTATTCCTTTAAATTAAGATGAATAGTAAAATGTTCACTAACTGAAAATTAAATGTGTGAACAAGAATTAACACTGGTCGGGCGTTCTGTGGTGGCGTAGGGCATAGCGCGACCCACATTTGGAGGCCTTGAGTCCTTGATGCGGCCGTCGCGGGTTCGATTCCCGGACCCGGCGACATTTGCTGCATGTCTTCCCCCCTCTTCCCTGTCAGCCTGCTCTCATATGGGGGACACTAGAGCCCACAAAAGACCCCCTGGTGGGGAGGAAAAAAAATAATGAACACTGGTTGCTAATGTTTAAGGCTAAAATTTGTGAATACAAAATTATTACTTTTACATGTACCAAGTGTTGAATATGTGTAATATGACAAACACCTTTGCAATATATTTAACAGTAGAACCAGATATAATAAACAGAATATTTTATGGTTTGAAATATTATTACAATAAATATAAAAGTGTGTGTGTGGTAGGAAGGTTTCCCCTTTTGAGCCACATATAGCAGTTTTTCTCTGAAGATTGTTTCCCAGTTTTCATTTATTGCTAGTCAACTCTTATTTCTGCATGCTATATTTAAGGCACCTTGAATCCCACAGTTGTTAAATTTCATTTAACTGAGAGTATCAATACTTCACTCAAATATTACTCAAGTAAAAGTAAAATTAGTGTAAAATTGCAGCAAGTATATTTTTTTCAACAGTTACTTGAGAAAATGTAATAGTAAAAGTATTTAGGTACTACCCACCTCAGGTTAGCATCCATACAGTGTGTATGGGTGTGTGAAGAAAAATAAAGAAAATATTGGATCAAAGGTGTCTCTAATTCCTTCTAGTTTTTGATGTTATATCTGTTGTGTCATTCGTGTAGACAATATTTTTTGTTTCTCCTGTATATTTCATTCCACATGAAATATGTAACGAGAACTATTCACTTGACCCACATACAAAACTCATTCAGGACTATGAAAAATCATAAAAATTGTTTATTTTTAGCAGGAAATTGATTGAATTAAGTGTGTGATTCTTGACCTGGAACCAATAGATTGGGATCATCAGCACTCTGAAGGCAGTGGAGACGAGAGGTAAAATGACAGTTTGTAATGAGATGTGATGTAGCTTACTTGTAGAGGTTAATCCGCCAGGGAGGAAAGGTATATAAGTGGAGTTTGGATTGCTTGTGGGGGAACTAGAGGTTCAGTCTGGGTACAGATGAACAGTGTAGTGAAAATGACTGCTGGAGGCTGCAGGAAAATGACATTGGAGGATGAACAGATAACAGAGCAGACTGTGTATAGAAGAGCAAATAATTTTGTAATTTTTGTCCTTTCTTTAAATGTTTTAAGACATTGTCGTAGAAATGATCTGGAATATCCTCTCTCCTTTAGTGATTGAAATAAAATTTTAACAGCATTCATAAATTCTTTTTCTGTTGTACATATTCTATAAAATCTTATTAATTGTGACTTTACTAATCCTTTGAATGTATGTTTAGGGTGAAAACTTGTTTTATATAAGAGTGAATGTGTATCTGTTTCCTTAAAATAAACTTTAATGTCCAGTTTTTGAGTTGTTGTAAAATTTTCTCCTTTATAAATTGTAGTATCTAGAAAATCAATAGATTGTTCATTAATAATATATTTTAATTTAATTGAAGGATCGTGATTATTTAAAATTTCAATAAACTTTTTAAATTCCTCAATATTAAATGTCCAAATTCCCCAAATATCATCTAAATAACGTAAATAGTGTAAAGGTTTTTTAGTACATTTTTGAATCGCTTTCTCTTCACAATCCACCATAAATATATTCGCATAAGCTGGTGCAAATTTCTTCCCCATCGCTGTTCCTCTAATTTGTAAAAAATATTCCCCATTTGTCAAGAAGCGTGTGGTGGGAGGTGGTGAGGCAGCAACGGGAACCCAGGGTATGGTGAAAAATGATATTTAATGAAGGAAATAAAGCAAAAACACAGTCCAAAAACAATCCTAGGAGCCGGGCAGCACGGCCGAAAAAGCTCTGGCTCACACCGGTAGCAACCGGAACACTCACGGAAAGACGGACTGGGCGACAAGACGTGACTCGACGTTAGAAGACGTAGGACCCGACAAAGACACAGAGACACAGGTGACACTAAATACACAGAGGGTAATCAGGAAACAAGACACACCTGGGGACTAATCAAGGGGAGACAGGACAACACGGAGACTCAGACACACAGGAAACTTGAAATAAACACAGAAAAACACGGAACATGACACCATTAAATTCAAAATCGTTTCTTTTAAGATTAATTTCCAATAATTCAATAATTTCTTTATCTGGTCTTTCACAATTTGGATACTTTTTCATTATTTTTTAACACAATTTATTCCAGCTTAAATGTCAATGTTAGTATACAAACTATCAACATCTATAGAAAAGAAGTATGAATTTTGTGGAATTTTTAATTGTTTAGTCAAATTTATAAAGTGATAAGTGTCTTTAATGTATGATGGATGTTTTGTGGATAATGGATTTAAAAAATAGTCGATGAATTCTGCTGTTTGATAAGTTTGGCTCCCGCAATCTGACACGATTGGTCTTCCCGGTGGCAATTCAAAGGGCACTTTCCATTTTTGTGGGTCTTTATGAATTTTGGGTAAAATATAAAATCTTTTTGGTCTTGGTGTTGTTTCTCCTTTTAATGTGTTCAGAGGCATCAATTACAGCACAACAGGCAAACTAGATATCAAGGTTTTCTTTAAAAGTACAGACACACAAGCACTACTTCATAGAAAAAGTTTCCATCCTAAACATACATTTTTAGGAATAGTGAAATCCCAGATCCTTCGGTTCAGACGGATCTGTACAGGAACAGGGAATTTCAAAGAAGCAGTATCAATACTGTTTAATGCTCTTCGGAATAGGGGTTATTCCAGATCCTTCCTTAGACTTTGCCTGAAAAAATTTAAAGTTATGGAGAAGACGGATCAGGGGAACTTAATCCCACTCATCACTACCTATTCATCCAATAGTAAAAATTTTAACAATAAATTTAAAATGAATTTTCAACAAATTATTGGTCCCAGTACACAATTTCCATCATCCAAAGTTATTTCAGCATACAAACGTAACAAAAACTTGTCTGATCTACTGGTAAGGGCAAAACTACCTTCTTTGAAAAGAAGTAAACCCCAACTATTAGATTCCCAGTTTATAAATCTAAAATTCATAAAAAACATAATGAACAAAAGAATAATAAAAATTGACCAGAGATTTTCACCTAAATCAAAAAATTGCATTTATGTCATTGACTGTAAACATTGTGGTAAAAAATATGTTGGTGAAACCAAGAATACACTATCAATACGCATGACACAACATCGTTATAATATAAAAAAACCATAAAGAATTGGAAACACCACTGGTAAAACATTTTATTGAACATGGAATACAAAAAATGAGAATTGGAGGTTTACAAAGAAATATAAATTGGACAGATTTTGAGAGAAAAAAGATGGAAAGACTGGATATTTTTGTTGGGGACAAAGGAACCCCATGGACTAAATTTAAAATAATACTTACACATTTTTCTTAAGTTAAATTTACCAAATCCTTTTAGTTCAACCCCAACTAATTGATAAATCCAAAAATATTCCTAAATTAACCCTTACCAAATTCTTTTGTTCTAACCCTAACCCTATCATAATCTTAACAAATTGATACCTTTAAAAACATTCCTAAATTAAACCTTACCAAATTCTTCACTCTAACCCTAACCAATCAATTTTGTATATTCAACTATTAACATTTTTTGATCTAACCCTATCCAATTCAATTTATTCCTAAACCTAACGATTCGATTTTATATTTTTATTTTTTGTAACCCTTCACGTTATTTCATTTTAACCCTAATCATTTTAAAATTTATCTAAAGTTAATTTAGTTTTATAAGACAAAAAATTAAAAAAGAAAAACATTTTAAACGTGTTCGTTACAAACAGAAGGGAGATACAAGAGGAGGCGGAGCCTCGCCTGGGGGAGGGTATAAATAGAGCGGCTGAGCAGCTTGCAGCTCATTTCTGCTCCAGCCTGCAAAGCTGTCACATCTCCCCCTGAGCTCACTTATCTCTCCAGCAGACTTTTGCTTGGTTTCTTTTGCGCCCAGCCTGACGAAGAGTCGATCAGACTCGAAACATTGCGAGGGGCGCTTATTTTTCTTTTTTGAAAATTTTTTTTTTTGAAAATTACTTAAAAAATTTAAAAAAAAATTAAAAAATGATAAAATCTTTATTCCTGAAAAAGGTTTGATTTTGAAAAAATACATTTCTTTTATTTTTATTTTAAGCATTGTTTCCTAACACCTTTCCTTTTTGTTCTTTATAAAAAACATTTTTTTGCAAAGAAAGTACTTTTTAAGTATTGTTTCTAGTTGAAACCCTCTTTTAGTTTGTTATTAAAAAATAAAAAATACACAAGCACAAACAAAACACTGACACAACACACAATTAAAACCAGACATGGATGGTGGATGGCAAACAGTGGGACGAAGACCTCGTTGTCCACAGTTTGACCGTCCTTACAGGGATTGGGGCCGGGGAGGACCCCAGGAGTGGAGGGCCAGAGCACCTACCTCCTTTAGGAGGAATCAATTCCCCTAACCCTACCCTATCCCTGAATCCTATTCCTGACTGGCAGCTAGCTAATCAATAACCATTACCTTTCCTTCTTCCAACAGTGGTCCAGCTCCAGAGGCAGTGACACCAGATGTTGACTGATCAATGTGCAATTTGGGAGAATCAACACATGCTGCTATGTGGCAGAGACTAAGGTTCTTAAAATAAAGGAAGACTTTTCTTGAACAAGAATGAACATTTATTTACAAAAACACCACAAATCACACATATAATAAAACTATATACAACAAAATAAACATTTAAAAAACACAGCAAACCTGGATGAAGAAAAATAAGAAAAACTAACTAACTTATTAAGAAAACTATCTATTTTTTTTTTGCACTCCTGGGACGCAGGTGGCTTCTCTGGGGAGTGTGTCTCAGGACACGTTTTCGCAGCCTGTAATACATCATAGGACTAACTTTCGGTAAGTCAAAAAGACCTTTTCTTCTTGGGCGTTTTGCAGGGAATGGGGATGGGGAGTCCCGGACTGAGGACTCCTGGGAGCACTGTGGCTGGTCTTCGCTGTCGTCCTCTCTGCCATGCTTGCTGTATGAGTGGTCGGAATCCCAGCACTCGACCGGTTCTTCTCTGAAATACAAAGACAATGTTACATGAGTTTACTTTACATATATCAGGCACTTAAGTACATGCCACATGGGAGCGCATGTTCCCGCTCCAAAATAGCAGTTAACTTTACATTTGAAATGGGAAGACTTGCCGTCTTTCTCTCCTCCACAGGGGCTCCAGCGCCCGCGCCCTCTCCCTCATCCTCACTGGAGGACTCAGAGAGGACGAGGAGTGGGGGCTCTGCAAAGCCGCTGCAAGACGGGGCATCTGGGTCTGTGGCCTCCTGGAAGCGGGCACACAGCTCTGCCAGCTGCTCTGTCGTTTGGCACATGGTGTAAAACTTTTCCGCCGTGGCTGTGTTGTGGCACATGTTCTTACTAACTTTGGTTCTGGTGCCGGGCGACAACACATTTCTGGCCTTGAAAAATAAAGGAAGTTATTCAATATTTTGTTTTTATTTTTAGTTTTCACAGTGAAAATGTGATGTAATTACTTACATAGGTAGCTATGGAGCTCCGGAAGTCCATGAAGGTCGGAGTGCCCGACAACCCCATCTCTGACCATGCGCCCTGGAGGTGTGTCTGAAGGTTTTTAACCTTCTGACCGTTCTCGTTAAAGAAAACGAGGTCAGTGGTCGGATGGAGGGTCTTGCGGAAGGCGAGCCACTGCTCCAACTAGCAAAACTCCTCCACCGTGAAATATACCTGAGCCGGCCCGAAGGCTTTGCTGGTCTTGTGCTCCTTCACCTGTTGTGCAAAAAGGAGAGGGTAAGGGTTAGGGTTAGGGTAACCCTAACCCTGCAGCAAATCACATAAGTTCAATTAAGGAGAGCCGGATCCTATTCCCGGATGACAGCCAGCTGGCATCCGGGAAACCGGTTAGGGTCTCCCGGGTGGCAGCAAATCAGGTGGCAGCAAATCTGGTCAGTCTTTGAAGATCTTCAAGAATTGTACATACCTGCTCCAATGCTGCGATCCTGGCCTTCGCCCGCTTCACCCACCGCTGCTTCAGCCGCAGCTGCTTTTTGAGGATGTCTACCTCCTTCTGGTAGGCCTGGCACTGAGCACACGAGGAGTCCACCACGTCTGCGGAATCGTGGATCAGCTCCTCGTGGTCAGTGCCAATGTCCAGGTTAGAGATAATGGGGGGGGGGTAGGGTGGGAGGCCCTAAGCGCCCTTAGAGCATCCACGGTGACCTTCTTTTTTAGATCCTCGATCTTGTGGATGGCGCCGTCCTCCATCTCGCTGTGCCCCACCAACAGGTGCCGGTCCACACGCGTCTTCGAAAAGCCGCATCCTGGGACCGGGCAGGGAAGATGGCGGAAATTGACCCTACCACTCCCATAATTAATGAGGATCCGCCGCTCCTCCTTGTTTTTGACCGAATGGCGGCCAACCAAATGTTTCCCAAGGCAAGAATATGTGATATGACACAGGGGGCACTTGGTAGGCTCCTTGGGAGGGGTCATTGCTGTGGATAACATGATAAAAGAGAAATAAGAAAGAAAGAGTTAAAAAAAAGAAATGAAATGTAACAAGGGAGACCCGGCCAGTTGCCCAGTATGGCGGGGCAACTGGCCTCCCCGCCCCTCAGCCAAGACGAAGTCATGAGGCGCTGCTGCCACAGAGGACAACAGAACGGATGCCCGACATGGCAGCAACAAAGCCACAAGAGCACAGAAAAAATTCTTTTGAAATGTAAAAATAGTGCAAATCACTCCTAGATTCACTTAAGTGCATGAAATATAGAAAAAGAAAAAAAATAGAGGAAAATAAAGGAAAACTGCACCAATTGGCTGCAATTAACTACAGTTTGGAAGCACGCAGGCACGTGTTCTCTTACAAATGGGCCTAAATAGAGACATTTTAGTGCTATTAAGCGATTAAAAACAACTTTCCGTCGAGTGACAGTCTAAAATTAACTTAGAAATTCGTGCAATGCAGGAAAAGTGAAAAAACGGGACCAATTGGCTGCAATTAACTACAGTTTGGAAGCACGCAGGCACGTGTTCTCTTAAAAATAGGCCTAAATAGAGACATTTTAGTGCTATTAAGCCATTAAAAACAACTTTCCGTCGAGTGACAGTCTAAAATTAACTTAGAAATTCGTGCAATGCAGGAAAAGTGAAAAAACGGGACCAATTGGCTGCAATTAACTACAGTTTGGAAGCACGCAGGCACGTGTTCTCTTAAAAATAGGCCTAAATAGAGACATTTTAGTGCTATTAAGCCATTAAAAACAACTTTCCGTCGAGTGACAGTCTAAAATTAACTTAGAAATTCGTGCAATGCAGGAAAAGTGAAAAAACGGGACCAATTGGCTGCAATTAACTACAGATTGGAAGCAGGCAGGCACATTTTCTCCTAAAAAAGGCACATTTAGTGCTATTAAGTGATTATAAACAACTTACCGTCGAGTGAAGGGCCCAAACTTGTGGGAAAAACAACGCTGCTCCGTTGCAAGGTCCCTGCGAATTAGCGCAGCTTAACAAGCTACACCTGCACTTCAAACGCCAATCAGGTCATGTGACATGCAGTGGCAGAGAGCACTGGCTCCTCTATGGCTGGAGCTATTAACAAGCGTTAACAAGCACTTAACTGAGCGCTGTGGCAAAGTAGGGACTTGCTTTGCTTTGCTTTGGTAAATAAATAGATATAAACCCGTTTTTACAATTTTACCTCTTTAAAAACAAGTCAACAGTCTCTCCCAGCAAAGCACATGTGCTCTGACGAACTGTTTTGGCTTTTTGTTTTTTCCACTTTTTAACGGGGACTTAGAGCTATGAATACTCTGACATTACAGCGTCATTACACAGGTCCGCTGTCATGGCGGAGTGGTTAAGACACCGGACTCCCGCCCAGGAGAGCGGGGATCGAAGCCAGCCTGGTGCACTCACTTTTTTTTTTTTTTTTTTTTTCTTTCTTGTTTTTTTTTCTCCCTCCCCTGCGCTCGGACCCTCACACACACCGGGAAGGATAGACAGGAGCAGCAGGGTGCTGTTTATCTATCAATCAATCAACCAATCAATCAATCAATCAATAAATCACTTTATTTTGGTAAATTCTCCACATTAAACACAAGAAACAACAAAAGAAAAAACAACAGTGTCAACTGCTGCAGCTCTGAGCGCTGTGGCAAATCAGGGCCTTGCTTTGCTTTGCTTTGGTAAATAAATAAAGAAATAAACACGTTTTGACAATTTTACCTCTTTAAAAACAAGTCAACAGTGTCAACTGCTGCAGCTCTGAGCGCTGTGGCAAATTAGGGCCTTGCTTTGCTTTGCTTTGGTAAATAAATAAAGAAATAAACACGTTTTGACAATTTTACCTCTTTAAAAACAAGTCAACAGTGTCAACTGCTGCAGCTCTGAACGCTGTGGCAAATCAGGGCCTTGCTTTGCTTTGGTAAATAAATAAAGAAATAAACACGTTTTGACAATTTTACCTCTTTAAAAACAAGTCAACAGTCTCTCCCAGCAAAGCACATGTGCTCTGATGAACTGTTTTTGTTTTTTTTTTCCACTTTTTAATGGGGACTTAGAGCTATGAATACTCTGACATTACAGCGTCATTACACAGGTTCACACACACCGGGAAGGATAAACGAGGTGAGGCGCGGCCTTCTCCGAAGCCCCCCGTGCTCTGCGGGGGGGGGGGGGGGTTGCCTTACGGGACAACTTTGCACCCTAAAACGCAGTTTGGGCGTCATTCACCATGGCATCCTAAGGGAAAGGACATTCAAAGGGGCTAAAAGGGGGGTTTCCCGCTCCTGCAGTGGGCCGAAAGTGCGCTCGGACCCTGCCCCACGCCGGGAAGGATGAACAGGACCAGGCAGGGGGGGGCGGTAGCCCCCCCCTGCTCTGGGGAGGGCCATTGCTTTGTGGGATACCGCTGCAGAAGTCCCAAATGACATGTTGTATGCCATCCCGGCATCAATCACAATGGGATTTAGGTCCTAACGGACACGACATTCACAGGGGCTAAAAGGGGGCTTGCCGTGCCTCGTTTGGGCCGAATGTGCGCCCGGTCCGTCCCACACGCCGGGAGGAATAAACGAGGCGAGGCGCGGCGTTCTCCGAAGCCCCCCGTGCTCTGCGGGGGGGGTTGCCTTACGGGACAACTTTGCACCCTAAAACGCAGTTTCGGCGTCATTCACCATGGTAGGTAGGGATTTAGGTCCTAAGTAAGGGACGGCTGCAGCAGGAGCCGGTCGCAGCCATTCGGGAGAACTTGCTAACACGCCCGAATGACAGATACTGTTTGAACAACGGTTCAAGTAGCCTAGCAGCGGGCGGGCGGGCGCAGCAGTAGCTGCAGGAGCTGAAAAGGGGTTGTTGACCAAGCCAGCACCCAGATCAATTAACAACAGCAATGTGGGAAACAAGCCAGCACCAGGCATATTATTAGCACCGGATATTGCTAGAGGGTTAGGGTAGGGGAATTGATTCCTCCTAAAGGAGGTAGGTGCTCTGGCCCTCCACTCCTGGGGTCCTCCCCGGCCCCAATCCCTGTAAGGACGGTCAAACTGTGGACGACGAGGTCGTCGTCCCACCGTTTGCCATCCCCCATCCATATTTGGTTTTAATTGTGTATTGTGTCAGTGTTTTGTTTGTGCTTGTGTATTTTTTAATAATAATAAACTAAAAGAGGGTTTCAAATTGAAACAATACTTAAAAAAACTCTGCAAAAAAATATTTTTTTAATAAAGAACAAAAAGAGGGTTTCCGTATTAGGAAACAATGCTTAAAATAAAAAGAAAAGAAATGTATTTTTTCAAAAATCAACCTTATTCAGGGATAAAGATTTTTAACTGTTTTAATTTTTTAAGTAACTTTTTTTTAATATTTTTTTATTATTTTTTTAATATTTTATTTTTTATTTTTTTCAAAAAAAGAAAAATAAGCGCCCCTCGCAACGTTTCAAGTCTAAATCGACTCTTCGTCAGGCTGGGCGCAAAAGAAAGCAAGTAAAAAGTGCTAAAGAGATACAAGAGCTCAGAGGGAGATGTGACTGCTTTGCAGGCTTGAGCAGAAATGAGCTGCAAGCTGCTCAGCAGCTCTATTTATACCCTCCCCCAGGCGAGGCTCCGCCTCCTCTTGCATCTCCCTTGTGTTTGTAACGAACACGTTTAAAATGTTTTTCTTTTTTAATTTTTTGTCTTAAAACTAAATTAACTTTAGATAAATTTAAAAATGATTAGGGTTAAAATGAAATAACGTGAAGGGTTACTAAAAATAAAAAAATCAAATGGTTAGGTTTAGAAATAGATTAAATTGGATAGGGTTAGATCAGAAAATGTTAAGGGTTGAATACAAAAAATTGGGTTAGTGCGAGTTTCCCGGGTGGCATGTGTTTCCCGTGTTATTTGACGCCGGCATGCCACTTTATGTTCCCTAGGGGCAGGGAAAGTAAAAAGCGCAACGCCGGTATACCCGTGAACGGGCCATTCGGGAGCCCTTAGTGCCATTCGGTCGGAGGCGCAATATGTGCGAAATCCACCGGATGGCGCTTGGGAGGGAGGTGGGGGGGGGGGGGGTGTGGGGGGGGGGGGGGGGGTGCGTGGTGCCACGGGGGGTGCCACATGGCTATCAAGCGAGTGTTTGAGCGTTAGGGCACGTGGTGGGGACATGTCCGGGCGTGTCCGCCATGCCGTGCCACGGGGGGGTGCCACATGGCTATCAAGCGAGTGTTTGAGCGTTAGGGCACGTGGTGGGGACATGTCCGGGCGTGTCCGCCATTCCGTGCCACGGGTTAGGGTTAGTGCGAGTTTCCCGGGTGGCATGTGTTTCCCGTGTTATTTGACGCCGGCATGCCACTTTATGTTCCCTAGGGGCAGGGAAAGTAAAAAGCGCAACGCCGGTATACCCGTGAACGGGCCATTCGGGAGCCCTTAGTGCCATTCGGTCGGAGGCGCAATATGTGCGAAATCCACCGGATGGCGCTTGGGAGGGAGGTGGGGGGCGTGTGGGGGGGGGGGGGGGGGGGGGGTGCGTGGTGCCACGGGGGGTGCCACATGGCTATCAAGCGAGTGTTTGAGCGTTAGGGCACGTGGTGGGGACATGTCGGGGCGTGTCGGCCATGATGCCGTGCAACGGGGGGTGCCACATGGCCATCAAGCGAGTGTTTGAGCGTTAGGGCACGTGGTGGGGACATGTCGGGGCGTGTCGGCCATGATGCCGTGCCACGGGGGGTGCCACATGGCTATCAAGCGAGTGTTTGAGCGTTAGGGCACGTGGTGGGGACATGTCGGGGCGTGTCGGCCATGATGCCGTGCCACGGGGGGTGCCACATGGCTATCAAGCGAGTGTTTGAGCGTTAGGGCACGTGGTGGGGACATGTCCGGGCGTGTCCGCCATGCCGTGCCACGAGGGCATGTGCGCCGTGGCTCCTTTGTGGCAAGGGCCGGCGGGTCAAGTTTTGGGGTCAAGTTTAGGGTGTGTGTGTGTGTGTGTGTGTGTGTGTGTGTGTGTGTGTGTGTGTGTGTGTGTGTGTGTGTGTGTGTGTCGGGTAAAAGAGCCCCATGTTGTGCCCTGGTTTCTCTGTAGTTCAAGTCTGGGGTTGAGATCTGCTCTCGGTCCAGTGTTCCTGGCCTGGTTCATTCATGTACATGTTTCCACTCAATATGTGTGCGTGTGTGTGTGTGTGTGTGTGTGTGTGTGTGTGTGTGTGTGTGTGTGTGTGTCTCTGTCTGTCCTGAGCTCCAGAGGCCCGCTCCGCGGGCCTCTGGTGCTCTGAACCTGGGCAAAAGAGCCCCATGTTGTGCCCTTGTTTCTCTGTAGTTCAAGTCTGGGGTTGAGATCTGCTCTCGGTCCAGTGTTCCTGGCCTGGTTCATTCATGTACATGTTTCCACTCAATATGTGTGCGTGTGTGTGTGTGTGTGTGTGTGTGTGTCTCTGTCTGTCCTGAGCTCCAGAGGCCCGCTCCGCGGGCCTCTGGTGCTCTGAACCTGGGCAAAAGAGCCCCATGTTGTGCCCTTGTTTCTCTGTAGTTCAAGTCTGGGGTTGAGATCTGCTCTCGGTCCAGTGTTCCTGGCCTGGTTCATTCATGTACATGTTTCCACTCAATATGTGTGCGTGTGTGTGTGTGTGTGTGTCTGTGGCGAGCACCAGAGGCCCGCGGAGCGGGCCTCCTAGCTCCCGCCGGGGCCTTGCCACGAGGGCGTGTGCGCCGCTTGTCCTTTGTGGCAGGGGTTAAAAGGGCTCCGTGTGGTGCCCCGGTTCTGCGGACGTCGGGCGTCGGGGTCAAGTCGGGTTCCCCGGAGCCTCCTATTCCTCCGGGGGTGGGAGGGGGAGGTCAGCGCGCCCCCTAGCTGCCGCCAGGGCCTTGCCACGAGGGCACGTGCGCAGCTTCTCCTTTGTGGCACAGCCCTAACCCGTTTGCGGGTTAAAAGAGCTCCGTGAGGCGCCCCGTTTCTTCGGAGGTCGGGCGTTGGGGTCGAGTCGGGTTCCCCGGAGCCTCCTATTCCTCCGGAGGTGGGTGGGGGAGGTCAGGGCGCCCCCTAGCTGCCGCCAGAGCCTTGCCACGAGGGTACGTGCGCCGCTTCTCCTTTGTGGCAACGTCGGCGGGTCAAGTTTTGGGGTCAAGTTTAGGGTGTGTGTCTGTGTGTAGGGTGTGTGTTTGTGTGTGAGTGTGTGTGTGTGTGTGTGTGTGTGTGTGTGTGTGTGTGTGTGTGTGTGTGTGTGTGTGTCGGGTAAAAGAGCCCCATGTTGTGCCCTGGTTGTCTGTAGGTCAAGTCTGGGGTTGAGATCTGGTCTCGCTCCAGTGTTCCTGGCCTGGTTCATTCATGTACATGTTTCCACTCAATATGTGTGTGTGTGTGTGTGTGTGTGTGTGTGTGTGTGTGTGGGCCTTTGGTGCTCTGTTCCCGGGTAAAAGAGCCCCTTGTTGTGCACTGGTTGTCTGTAGGTCAAGTCTGGGGTTGAGATCTGGTCTCGGTCCAGTGTTCCTGGCCTTGTTTATTTATGTACATGTTTCCACTGAATGTGTGTGTGTGTCTGTGTGTGTGTGTGTGTGTGTGTGTGTGTGTCTCTTCGGCGTGTTATGATGCCGCACACGGGGTGCCACATGGCTATCGCAGTGTTTGAGCGTTAGGGCACGTGGTGGGGACATGTCGGGGCGTGTCGGCCATGATGCCTTGCCACGGGGGGTGCCACATGGCTATCAAGCGAGTGTTTGAGCGTTAGGGCACGTGGTGGGGACATGTCATGGCATGTCTGGCATGCCGTGCCACGGGGGGGTGCCACATGGCTATCAAGCGAGTGTTTGAGCGTTAGGGCACGTGGTGGGGACATGTCGGGGCGTGTCGGCCATGATGCCTTGCCACGGGGGGTGTCACATGGCTATCAAGCGAGTGTTTGAGCGTTAGGGCACGTGGTGGGGACATGTCCGGGCGTGTCCGCCATGCCGTGCCACGAGGGCATGTGCGCCGTGGCTCCTTTGTGGCAAGGGCCGGCGGGTCAAGCTTTGGGGTCAAGTTTAGGGTGTGTGTGTGTGTGTGTGTGTGTGTGTGTGTGTGTGTGTGTGTGTGTGTGTGTGTGTGTGTGTCGGGTAAAAGAGCACCATGTTGTGCCCCTGTTTCTCTGTAGTTCAAGTCTGGGGTTGAGATCTGCTCTCGCTCCAGTTGCGGGCCCCTGGTGCTCTATTCCCGGGCAAGAGAGCCCCATGTTGAGCCCTGGATGTCTGTAGGTCAAGCCTGGGGTTGAGATCTGGTCTCGCTCCAGTGTTCCTGGCCTGGTTCATTCATGTACATGTTTCCACTCAATATGTGTGTGTGTGTGTGTGTGTGTGTGTGTGTGTGTGTGTCTCTCCCGAGCACCAGAGGCCCGCTTTGCGGGCCCCTGGTGCTCTATTCCCGGGCAAGAGAGCCCCATGTTGAGCCCTGGATGTCTGTAGGTCAAGCCTGGGGTTGAGATCTGGTCTCGCTCCAGTGTTCCTGGCCCTGTTTATTTATGTACATGTTTCCACTGAAAATGTGTGTGTGTGTGTGTGTCTCCCGAGCACCAGAGGGGGCTCCATGGGCCCCTGGTGCTCTATTGGCAAGAGAGCCCCATGTTGAGCCCTGGATGTCTGTAGGTCAAGCCTGGGGTTGAGATCTGGTCTCGCTCCAGTGTTCCTGGCCCTGTTTATTTATGTACATGTTTCCACTGAAAATGTGTGTGTGTGTCTGTCCCGTTCACCAGTGGGCCGCTTTGCGGGCCTCTGGTGCTCTGTTCCCGGGCAAAAGAGCCCCATGTTGTGCCCTGGTTTCTCTGTAGGTCAAGCCTGGGGTTGAGATCTGGTCTCGCTCCAGTGTTCCTGGCCCTGTTTATTTATGTACATGTTTCCACTGAAAATGTGTGTGTGTGTGTGTGTCTCTCCCGAGCACCAGAGGCCCGCTCCGCGGGCCCCTGGTGCTCTATTCCCGGGCAAGAGAGCCCCATGTTGAGCCCTGGATGTCTGTAGGTCAAGCCTGGGGTTGAGATCTGGTCTCGCTCCAGTGTTCCTGGCCCTGTTTATTTATGTACATGTTTCCACTGAAAATGTGTGTGTGTGTGTGTCTCTCCCGAGCACCAGAGGCCCGCTCCGCGGGCCTCTGGTGCTCTGAACCTGGGCAAAAGAGCCCCATGTTGTGCCCTTGTTTCTCTGTAGTTCGAGTCTGGGGTTGAGATCTGCTCTCGGTCCAGTGTTCCTGGCCTGGTTCATTCATGTACATGTTTCCACTCAATATGTGTGTGTGTCTGTGTGTGTGTGTGTCTGTGGCGAGCACCAGGGAGCACTAGCTCCCGCCGGGGCCTTGCCACGAGGGCGTGTGCGCCGCTTGTCCTTTGTGGCAGGGGTTAAAAGGGCTCCGTGTGGTGCCCCGGTTCTGCGGAGGTCGGGCGTCGGGGTCAAGTCGGGTTCCTCGGAGCCTCCTATTTCTCCGGAGGTGGGAGGGGGAGGTCAGCGCGCCCCCTAGCTGCGGCCAGAGCCTTGCCACGAGGGCACCTGCGCCGCTTCTCCTTTGTGGCAGTTCCCTAACCCGTTTGCGTGTTAAAAGAGCTCCGTGTTGCGCGGCGGTTCTCCGTAGGCGGAGCGTCGGGGTCAAGTCGGGTTCCCCGGAGCCTCCTATTTCTCCGGAGGTGGGAGAGGGAGGTCAGCGCGCCCCCTAGCTGCGGCCAGAGCCTTGCCACGAGGGCACCTGCGCCGCTTCTCCTTTGTGGCAACGTCGGCAGGTCAAGCTTTGAGGTCAAGTTCAGGGTGTGTGCGTGTGTGTGTGTGTGTCTGGGTGTGTGTGTGTGTGCGTGCGTGCGTGTGTGCGTGTGTGTGTGTGTGTCTGTGTGTGTGTGTGGGTCAAGCCTGGGGTTGAGATCTGGTCTCGCTCCAGTGTTCCTGGCCTTGTTCATTTATGTACATGTTTCCACTCAATATCTGTGTGTGTGTGTGTGTGTGTGTGTGTGTGTGTGTGTGTGTGTGTGTGTGTGTGTGTGTGTGTGTGTGTTCCCGGGCAAAAGAGCCCCATGTTGTGCCCCGGTTCTCTGGAGGTCAAGTGTTGATAAAGTGAAAGTTTGAGGTCGCGAGCACCTGATGGCTCTGGAGAACAATGGGTTCCGATTCATGAGTGCACCTGTTGGTGCTGGAGAACAATGGGTTCCGATTTATCTTGCCCCCCCCCCCTGAAAAGAACTAAAAGTTGTCTCCGGCAGCGGTTTCAGTAGCCTACTGGTATCTCCCCAGGAACGGGATCATCCACACGCAGCAGTGCATGCAGTCATTTTCCAACTGACAACTGGTGTGTGGACCCGCAAAGGAGAACCAGTTCCGATAGTCTAGCGGGTCGTCGACAGACAGCCCGGCCTCTGACTCAGATGGATGTGAGTGCTGCGGCCGATGCTTCGGAGTTCAGCTGCAGAGTGGCACAGCTCTCGGCACCGCAACACCGAAGGACTCCAGTAGCTCAGCGATAAGTCAGTGCCCCACGTGGGATTCGACCCGCTTCCCTCTAGCGCGGTAGGAGAGCACCTTAGCCACTGAGCCGCCGGCCGGAGCCGTGCACATACATGGGCTGACGGTGCTTATATGTGATGGGAGGGAGGCAGGGAGAAAGAAAAGGAAAGGGAAAGCAAAAGAGAACCCTAACCTAACCTAAGCGGCAAAACCGTTAGTGAAACGGTTAGTAGCCCAGAGTAAGCCGAGCACTGTGGCAGGCGGGACTCTTGCCCAGGAACTCCCTCACGGCACCGCCAGGCTACTAGAACCGAGCACAGTGCTTATGACGGACGAATGACTTTGTCCCGAGTGAGCACAGTGCGCTGCCACCACTATTTAGGGCATTTAGGGTCTCGGGTGGGTCGGTGGTGGCTTGGTGGGTGCGTGGGTGGGTGGGTTGTGCGCTGTGCCCTGTGCCCTGTGCGCTGTGCCCTGTGCCCTGTGCCCTGCCATTCCGGCCTGTCGGGCGGGGTGTCCCCTGTGGCAGCGGAGCGCCACGTGGTCATGGGCTTGCCATTTCGGACACCCTAACCTGGTGTCCTCTGCGGCAGAGCGCGCCACGTGGTCAGGGTGGCTGTTGTGGGTGTGGGGCCTGCCATTCCGGACACCCTAACCGGGTGTCCCCTGTGTCAGCGAGCGCCACGTGGTCAGGGTGGTTGGTGTGGGGGATGGGCTTGCCATTCGGGACGCCCGGCGGGTTGTCCCCTGTGTCAGCGGAGCGCCACGTGGTCAGGCTGGCTGTTGTGGGTGTGGGGCCTGCCATTTCGGACACCCTAACCTGGTGTCCTCTGCGGCAGAGCGCGCCACGTGGTCAGGGTGGCTGTGGGGCCTGCCATTTCGGCCCGTCGGGCGGGTTGTCCCCTGTGGCATGAAGAGAAAAGAAAAGAAAAGAAAAGAAAAGAAAAGAAAAGAATAGAAAAGAAAATAAAAGAAAATAAAAGAAAATAAAAGAAAACGTGGCAGCCGAGGCTGGATTCGAACAAGGTATCTCCCGTTTACAGGGTGAGGTTCCTATCCACTCGGCTACCACGGGTGTATATCGACGGTGCTCATAGTGCTCATGTCTCCGCCGCTGTCATTGGAGACTGTTGGCAAGTTCTCCATGCCATGCCATGCCAGGCCTTTTCTGCTTGGCGTTGCGCAGGGGATGGGTAAGGGGGCAGTGCACTGAGCGACTGGGTCCTGCAATGTCTTCAGCTGCTGCTGCTGTCTTCACTTTCTGCTGTTCCCACCGCTAGACTGCTGGAAGCGTTTTTCCGACACTATCGGGCGGGCGGGCGGGAACGCGGGCACGCAGGCAGGAGGCAGGAGGCAGGAAAGGCTCCTTGCTGGGCTTAGGCTTGAGTTTCTGCTGTTAACCCCTCCAATCTCCAATAGTGTAAAAAAACTACACTAGACTACTGGAAGCGTTTTTCCAAACGAACCAATCGACAACAATTTGTTCCCCAAATTGTTGTCGATGCCTGCTGCGTGCTTCTGGTGCTGAACTGTTCCACTAGACGTCTGGAACCAACCCTTAAAAAGTAAGTGCCTGCCTTGCATTGAGGCGTTTTCATAGATCTGAGAGTGTACAGAAGATCAGCCTGCATCCGTGCTTCCACAGGAACGAACCGCTAGACTACTCGAGCCGCGGTTTCCCCTACGACAATGTCTGGCAGCAGCCATTCTTCTTCTTTCTCAAAGCTTTGCTCCCAAAGCCGCTTTTCCCACAATTTGTGGCATTCTTCTTCTTCTCCTCCTTCACTGGAGGTTCCTTCGTAGGTGGCCTTGAGTTTCTGCTGTTAACCCCCTAACCCAATGTCCAAAGGTCGGTCGGTCGGTCGGTCGGTCGGTCGGTCGGCCAACTGCTAGGCTACTTGAACCGTCCTTCAAACCATATCTGTCATTGGGGACTGTTGGCAAGTTGTCCCAAATGTCCGTGAGCGGCTCCTGGAGCCTCCTTTTTCACCTTCTCCTGCTGCTCCCCGGTCAGCCTTCGCCCGCCCGCCCGCCCAGGCTACTTGAACCGTCCTTCAAACCATATCTGTCATTGGGGACAGTTGGCAAGTTGTCCCAAATGGCTGTCACCCCGCACATCTGTCATTGGGGACAGTTGGCAAGTTGTCCCAAATGGCTGTCACCGGCTCCTGGAGCCTTCTTCTTCACCTCCTCCTCCTCCTCCTCCTCCTCCTCCTCCTCCTCCTCCTCCTCCTCCTCCCCCCCCTCCTCCTCTTCCTCCTCCAGCTAAAAAAAAAACAACAAAAACCACCACAAAAAGAGAAAAAAACCGCAAAACGGTGAGTAACCCAGAGGAAACCGACCACAGTCGCAGGCGGGATTCGTGCCCAGGAACTCCCGAACCGCGATGCAGTCATGAAACCACTAGGCTACTGGAACCGTACCTGTGTCTGTGCTCATAGTGCTTAGGACTTCGTCGCTGCCATTCCGGCCTGTCGGGCGGGGTGTCCCCTGTGGCAGCTCCGCTGCCACGTGCTCATGGTGGCTGTGTGGGGGATGGGCTTGCCATTCGGGACGCCCGGCGGGTTGTCCCCTGTGTCAGCGGAGCGCCACGTGCTCAGGCTGGCTGTGTGGGGGATGGGCGTGCCATTTCGGCCACCCTAACCGGGTGTCCCCTGTGTCAGCGAGCGCCACGTGGTCAGGGTGGGTGGTGTGGGGGATGGGCTTGCCATTCGGGACGCCCGGCGGGTTGTCCCCTGTGTCAGCGGAGCGCCACGTGGTCAGGCTGGCTGTGTGGGGGATGGGCGTGCCATTTCGGCCTCCCTAACCGGGTGTCCCCTGTGTCAGCGAGCGCCACGTGGTCAGGCTGGCTGTGTGGGGGATGGGCGTGCCATTTCGGCCACCCTAACCGGGTGTCCCCTGTGTCAGCGAGCGCCACGTGATCAGGGTGGGTGGTGTGGGGGATGGGCTTGCCATTCGGGACGCCCGGCGGGTTGTCCCCTGTGTCAGCGGAGCGCCACGTGGTCAGGCTGGCTGTGTGGGGGATGGGCGTGCCATTTCGGCCACCCTAACCGGGTGTCCCCTGTGTCAGCTCCGCTGCCACGTGGTCAGGCTGGCTGTGTGGGTGTGGCGCCTGCCATTTCGGCCCGTCGGGCGGGGTGTCCCCTGTGGCAGCAGAGCGGAGGGGAGGGTGTCTATGTCTATGTTTCCCATTACGCAGTCAAATCCGTTGTGACCTCGTCTCCGATGAGGTGTCTGGGAGTGGCCCACTTTGTTGATGACATGTCTAGTGCTGATGCCCGGTGCCAATGATATGTCTCTGGTGCTGGCTGGCTGGCTGGCTGGCTGGCCCTGGTTGTCTGTCTGTAGGTTCTCTGGAGGTCGTGTGTGTGTTGTTGTGATAAAGTGAAAGTCTGAGGTCCCGAGCCTATTCCCGGCCGGGGGGGAGGGGGCGGGGCCAAAGGGTCTATTCCCAGGTGAAGGAGCTCCATGAGAGCACCTGTTGGGCCTGGAGAACAATGGGCTTTTTTTGTCACACAAGGCCAACCGTTTCCGATAGTCTAGTGGTTGAAAAGCGAGCCTTTGACAAAGTTGGATGTTACTGCCGATGCTGCCAAATTCAACTGCATAGTAGCACCCGTGTTTCTACACCGAAACACTGAACGATTCCAGTAGCTTAATGGTAAGTCGGTGCCCCCCCCCCACACACACTCAACGTGTGTGTGTGTGTGTCTGTCTGTCTGTGTGTGTCTCTGTGTGTGTGTCTCAGACATTTGTGATGTGGCTATGGAGATGATCTTTGAATGAGTAGAGTACCAATGTCTTGGTCCGGGAGGGTTCTGAATTTCCCCTCATTTATCTCCCCCCCCCCTAAAATAAACTAAAAGTTGTCTCCGGCAGCGGTTTCAGTAGTCTAGTGATCTGGCTGCAGAAACAGAGACCCTATGGACCCGTCAGCCTGCCTTATATGACAATCTCCTCCTCGCATTTCAACGGAAGGAGAACCGGATCCGGTAGCCTAGTGTTTCACAGCTGACAGTTGCCCATTCACTGTCCTCGACTCAATTGGCTTTTGACGTACGGCTCAAGTATGTACGCCTCCAAGTAGCTCAGCGATAAGTGAGTGCCCCACGTGGGATTCGACCCGCTTCCCTCTAGCGCAGTAGGAGACCACCTTAGCCACTGAGCCGCCGGCCGGAGCCATGCACATACATGTGCTGACAGTGCTTATATGTGATGTCCCCTGTGGCAGCAGAGAGGAGCGCCACGTGCTCAGGCTGGCTGTGTGGGTGTGGGGCCTGCCATTTCGGCCCGTCGGGCGGGTTGTCCCCTGTGGCAGCGGAGCGTCACGTGGTCACGGGCTTGCCATTCCGGCCACCCTAACCGGGTGTCCTCTGCGGCAGAGCGCGCCGCCACGTGGTCAGGGTGGGTGCTGTGGGGGAGGGGCGTGCCATTCAGGACACCCGGCGGGTTGTCCCCTGTGTCAGCGAGCGCCGCCACGTGGTCAGGGTGGGTGCTGTGGGGGAGGGGCTTGCCATCCCGGCCACCCTAACCTGGTGTCCTCTGCGGCAGAGCGCGCCCATCCCCCGCACACACCACGACGTGGTGCGCATGCGTGGTGTGGGGGATGGGCTTGCAATTTCGGACACCCTGCCGGTTGTCCCCCGTGGCAGAGAGGAGCGCCACGTGCTCAGGCTGGCTGTGTGGGGGATGGGCGTGCCATTTCGGCCTGTCGGTCGGTTTGTCCCCTGTTGCAGCGGACAGCGCGGAAGACGTCTCCGGAGCGCTGGGCTGGGTGGGGGTTGGGCTCGCTACCAAGGGTGTCTACGTTTACCATTATGCAGTCAACGTCCTCCATCGTTTCCTCTTTCTTTCCCGAGGAGGTTTCTGGGACTGGCCCGGTGCCAATAATGTGTGGGGTGCTAGCCTGTTCCACTAGACGTCTGGAACCCTTAAAAAGTGCCTGCCTGCCTGCCTGCCTGCCTGCCTGCCCGCCTGCCTGCCTGCGTGCCTGCCTGCCCTCCTGCCCGCCTGCCTGCGTGCCTGCCTGCCCGCCGGTCCGCCTGCGTGCCTGCCTGCGTGCCCGCCTGCCCGCCGGTCCGCCTGCCTGCGTGCCTGCCTGCCTGCCTGCCTGCCTGCCTGCCCGCCTGCCTGCCTGCGTGCCTGCCTGCCCTCCTGCCCGCCTGCCCGCCGGCCTGCCCGCCGGCCCGCCTGCCTGCCTTCCTTCCATTGACGCTCCTTCCCACCACTGAACTGCTTGAACCGACTGCCTAACATCCGCTAGAGCTCTTCACGAGGAGGTATCTGGGACTGGACAACTTTGTTAATAACATGTCTAGTGCTGGCCAATAAGAGTGTGTCTGGTGCTGGCCTGTTCCCCTAGACGTCTGGAACCCTTAAAAAGTGCAAGAATTGTTCCTGGCTGGCCTTGGTTATTTATGTACATGTTTCCACTCAAACGGAGACCCTGCTGTCGCTCCTCCTTGACCAGAATCCCAATTGGAAAGGTCTTAGCAATCTGGCAGTAAAGTTTCCCGAGCTTTTCGGAAAACGTGGAGGTGAGACTTTTAGCAGTGCCCGAGTTGTTAAATTCAAGACTGAATCTGAGAGTGTACAGAAGGTCTGATCTGAGAGTGTACAGAAGGTGAGAGTGTACAGGAGCTGTGATCTGTGAGAGTGTACAGACGGTCTGCTTGCATCCGTGCTTCCACAGGAAGTAGATTTCCACTAGAATACCGTAGCCGCTGACCTCCTCCCACCATTGCCTCGGAGCAATCCTTGTGCACACACACACACACACCTTCTGCCACCGGCTCCTGCAATCTTCTGCTTCAGCTTCACTTTCTGCTGTGGTTCCCACCCACTAGACTACTCGAAGCGTTGTTTTTCAAACAATGTCTGGCAGGTTGCTTGCTGCATCTTCTTCTTCTTCAGTGGAGGGAGGTTTCCTAAGCTTCAGTTTCTGCTGTTCCCACCACTAGACTGCTGGACGCGTTGTTTTTCAAACAATGTCTGGCAGGCTGCTGCCTCTCTTCTTCTTCTTCAGGGGAGGTTTCCTAAGCTTCAGTTTCTGCTGTTCCCACCACTAGACTGCTGGAAGCGTTGTTTTTCCAAACAATGTCTGGCAGGCTGCTGCATCTTCTTCTTCTTCTTGACTGCAGCTTTCCTAAGCTTCAGTTCCTGCTGTTCCCCACCACTAGACTGCTCGAAGCGTTGTTTTTCAAACAATCTCTGGCAGGCTGCTGCTGCATTTTCTTCTTCTTCACTGGAGGTTTTTGCAGCCTGTAGTAAGCCATTGGGGTTGCTTTCGGGAGGCAAAGACCAAGCCCTTTACTTTTTCTGCGTTTCGCAGGGGATGGGGAGTCCAGCCAGCCAGCCAGCCAGCCAGCCAGCCAGCCAGCCAGCCAGCCAGCGAGCCAGCCAGCCAGCCGCTGGGTCCTGCAATCTTTTTCTGCCATCGGGGAGACCCTAACCCAAACCCCGGGTGGCCGCCATCGGGGAATGGGTTCCGGGTCTCCCTAATTGCGCTCACCTGATTCGCTGCCATCGGGGAAACCCTAACCCCGTTCCCGGGTTGCTGCAATATGGGAATAGGTTCCGGGTGTCCTTGGTGGCCCTTCGACTCAGAGTTGACTTCCCTGCTGTGCTGCTCGCTCGCTTGCCCGCTCGCTCGCCCGCCCGCCCGCCCGCTGCTAGGCTACCTGAACCGTTTCTCAAACAATAACTGTCATTGGGGAGTGTTAGGAAGTCAAAATGGCTCAGTCAGCGGATCCTGTAGCTTTCTGCTTTTGCCGCCGCCGCTGCAGCCTTCTTCCTTAGCTTTCCTCCTTAGCTTCAGTTCCTGCTGAAGCTCCTGGAGCCTTGCTCCCACCACTGGTCTACTCGAACCGTTTCTCTAGCAATATCCGGTGCTAATAATATGCCTGGTGCTGTCTTGTTTCCCACATTGCTGTTGTTAATTGATCTGGGTGCTGGCTTGGTCAACAAGCCCTTTTCAGCTCCTGCAGCTACTGCTGCGCCCGCCCGCCGGCCAACTGCTAGGCTACTTGAACCGCTGCTCCAAATGGCTGTGACCGGCTCCTAGAGCCTTCTTCCTCACCTCCTCCAGCTGCGCCCGGCCGCCAGCCCGCTGCTAGGCTACTTGAACCGTTGTTCAAACAATATCTGTCATTCGGGCCTGTTAGCAGGTTCTCCCGAATGGCTGTGACCGGCTCCTGGAGTGTTCTCTTTCAACTCCTGCTGTTCCTGCTGCGCCGGCCGCTGCTAGGCTACTTGAAGCGTTCTCCCAGATTGCTCCTTGAGCCTTCTTCTTCACCACCACCATCCGCTGCTAGGCTACTTGAACCGCTGTTCCAAATGGCTGTGACCGGCTCCTAGAGCCTTCTACTGCACCTCCTCAAGAAGGGCCGCCCCGCCCGCCCGCCCGCCCGCTGCTAGGCTAGTTGAACCGTTGTTCAAACAGTATCTGTCATTCGGGCGTGTTAGCAAGTTCTCCCGAATGGCTGCGACTGCTCCTGCTGCAGCCGTCCTTACTTAGGACCTAAATCCCTACCTACCATGGTGAATGACGCCAAACTGCGCTTTTAGGGTGCAAAGTTGTCCCGTAAAGGCAACCCCCCCAGAGCACGGGGGCTTGAGAACGCCGCGCCTCGCCTCGTTTAGTCCTCCCGGCGTGTGGGACGGACCGGGCGCACATTCGGCCCAAACGAGGCACGGCAAGCCCCCTTTTAGCCCCTGTGAATGTCGTGTCCGTTAGGACCTAAATCCCATTGTGATTGACGCCGGGATGGCATACAACATGTCATTTGGGACTTCTGCAGCGGTATCCCACAAAGCAATGGCCCTCCCAGAGCAGGGGGCACCGCCCCCCTGCCTGGTCCTGTTCATCCTTCCCGGCGTGGGGCAGGGTCCGAGCGCACTGCCCACTGCAGGAGCGGAAACCCCTTTAGCCCCTTTGAATGTCCTTTCCCTTAGGATGCCATGGTGAATGACGCCAAACTGCGTTTTAGGGTGCAAAGTTGTCCCAGAGGCAACCCCCCGCAGAGCACGGGGCTTCTGAGAACGCCGCGCCTCGCCTCGTTTATTCCTCCCGGCGTGGACGGACCGGCGCACATTCGCCCAAACGAGGCACGGCAAGCCCCTTTAGCCCCTGTGAATGTCGTGTCCGTTAGGCCCTAAATCCCACTGTGATTGACGCCGGGATGGCATACAACACGTCATTTGGGACTTCTGCAGCGGTGTCCCACAAAGCAATGGCCCTCCCCAGAGCAGGGGGGGGCTACCGCCCCCCCCTGCCTGGTCCTGTTCATCCTTCCCGGCGTGGGGCAGGGTCCGAGCGCACTTTCGGCCCACTGCAGGAGCGGGAAACCCCCCTTTTAGCCCCTTTGAATGTCCTTTCCCTTAGGATGCCATGGTGAATGACGCCGAAACTGCGTTTTAGGGTGCAAAGTTGTCCCGTAAGGCAACCCCCCCCAGAGCACGGGGGCTTCGAGAACGCCGCCCGCCTCGCTTATTCCTCCCGGCGTGTGGACGGACTGGCGCACATTCGGCCCAAACGAGGCACGGCAAGCCCCCTTTTAGCCCCTGTGAATGTCGTGTCCGTTAGGCCCTAAATCCCACTGTGATTGACGCCGGGATGGCATACAACACGTCATTTGGGACTTCTGCAGCGGTGTCCCACAAAGCAATGGCCCTCCCCAGAGCAGGGGGGGGCGGTAGCCCCCCCCTGCCTGGTCCTGTTCATCCTTCCCGGCGTGGGGCAGGGTCCGAGCGCACTTTCGGCCCACTGCAGGAGCGGGAAACCCCCCTTTTAGCCCCTTTGAATGTCCTTTCCCTTAGGATCCCATGGAGAATGAGGCCGAAAAAATATGGATGAACTAATAAAAACAGTAGAAAAAGAGTTAGCTGAGTTGAAAACATGGTTTGATTACAATAAGTTATTGTTGAATGAAGGAAAGATTAAAATTCCTGGTTTTCTCTGGTAATCGGAACTATAATAATGTAAAGTTATGCATAGATGGAGTTGAAATTGAAAGAGTTTATGAGAGAAAATCTTTAGGGATTATCATAGATGATAAACTTAGTTGGAAGCCTCACATAGGACATATTAGAAATAAGGTTGTTGCAAAAAGTGTTGGAATACATACTGTTTAAAATAAAAGATTTAATAAATGTTAAAGGCTTGCATGTTATATATTCCTCTTTGGTTATGCCTTATTTTTTCTTATTGCTGATAAATCTGGGCAAATGCACGTGAAACAACTGTTGATATACTAGTTAAGTTGCAAAAAAAAGCAAGCTACAAGGGTTATAAAGAAGGTGGGATAACTGATAAACTCTTTATTCAAAGTAAAATATTAAAATTTAAAGATATTGTTTATAAAAAAAATACTGGAAATAATGTATAAAGCATTGAATAAAAGTCTTCCTTCTGGTATTCAGAAATTATTTAAGTTAAGAGAAAATCAATCTAATTTGCCAGGTTTGTTTATGTGCTTGAATGTGCAAAAGAGAAAAGTCAGATAAAGTCTAGATGTGTTTCAGTTATTGGTGTGAAACTGTGGAATGAATTGAATGATGAATTAAAGTTATGTCCTTTCTTGGCTCTGTTTATTGCTTTCTTTCTTTTTTTCTTTTGCTGTTTCTTGTGTTTAATGTGGACAATTTACCAAAATAAAGTGATTTATTGATTGATTGATTGATTGATTGATTGAAACAGTATAAACAGCACCCTGCTGCTCCTGTTTCTCCTTCCCGCTGTGTGTGAGGGTCCCAGCGCAGGGGAGGGAGAAAAAAAAAACAAGAAAAAAAAAAAAAAACAGTGAGCGCACCAGGCTGGCTTCGATCCCCGCTCTCCTGGGCGAGAGTCCGGTGTCTTAACCACTCCGCCATGACAGCGGACCTGTGTGAGTACGCTGTAATTCCAGAGTATTCATAGCTCTAAGTCCCCGTTGAAAAGTGTAAAAAAACCAAAACAGTTCGTCAGAGCACATGTGCTTTGCTTGGAGAGACTGTTGAGTTGTTTTAAAGAGGTAAAATTGTAAAACGGCTTTATTTCTTTATTTATTTACCAAAGCAAAGCAAAGCAAGTCACTAATTTTCCACAGCGCTCAGAGCTGCAGCAGTTGAGAGTGTGGACTTGTTTTTAAAGAGGTACAATTGTTAAAACGGCTTTATTTCTTTATTTATTTACTAAAGCAAAGCAAAGCAAGTCCCTACTTTGCCACAGCGCTGAGTTAAGTGCTTGTTAACGCTTGTTAATAGCTCCAGCCATAGAGGAGCCACTGCATGTCACATGACCTGATTGGCGTTTGAAGTGCAGGTGTAGCTTGTTAAGCTGCGCTCATTCGCAGGGACCTTGCAACGGAGGAGCAGCGTTGTTTTTCCCACAAGTTTGGGCCCTTCACTCGACGGTAAGTTGTTTATAATCACTTAATAGCACTAAATGTGCCTTTTTTAGGAGAAAATGTGCCTGCCTGCTTCCAATCTGCAGTTAATTGCAGCCAATTGGTCCCGTTTTTTCACTTTTCCTGCATTGCACGAATTTCTAAGTTAATTTTAGACTGTCACTCGACGGAAAGTTGTTTTTAATGGCTTAATAGCACTAAAATGTCTCTATTTAGGCCTATTTTTAAGAGAACACGTGCCTGCGTGCTTCAAACTGTAGTTAATTGCAGCCAATTGGTGCCGTTTTTTCACTTTTCCTGCATTGCACGAATTTCTAAGTTAATTTTAGACTTTCACTCGACGGAAAGTTGTTTTTAATCGCTTAATAGCACTAAAATGTCTCTATTTAGGCCTATTTTTAAGAGAACACGTGCCTGCTACAAACTGTAGTTAATTGCAGCCAATTGGTGCCGTTTTTTCACTTTTCCTGCATTGCACGAATTTCTAAGTTAATTTTAGACTTTCACTCGACGGAAAGTTGTTTTTAATCGCTTAATAGCACTAAAATTTCTCTATTTAGGCCTATTTTTAAGAGAACACGTGCCAAACGGTAGTTAATTGCAGCCAATTGGTGCGTTTTTTTCACTTTTCCTGCATTGCACGAATTTCTAAGTTAATTTTACACTCTCACTCGACGGAAAGTTGTTTTTAATCGCTTAATAGCACTAAAATGTCTCTATTTAGGCCTATTTTTAAGAGAACACGTGCCTGCTTGCTTCCAAACGGTAGTTAATTGCAGCCAATTGGTGCCGTTTTCCTATATTTTCCTCTATTTTTTTTTTCTTTTCCTATATTTCATGCACTTAAGTGAATGTACGAGTGATTTGCACTATTTTTACATTTCAAAACAATTTTTTCTGTGCTCTTTTGGCTTCGTTGCTGCCATGTCGGGCATCCTTTTGGTTGTCCTCTGTGGCAGCGAGCTCATGATTTCGTGTCGGGGGCGGGCGGGGCAGGTCCCTTGTTACATTTCATTTCATTTCATTTCTTTTTTTAACTTTCTTTCTTTCTTATTTCTCTTTTATCATGTTATCCAAAGAAATGACCCCTCCCAAGGAGCCTGCCAAGTGCCCCCTTTGCCAAATCACCTATTCTTGCCTGGGCAGGCATTTGGTTGGCCGGCATGCCGTTAAAAACCCGGAGGAGCGGCGCATCCTGATTAATTATGGGAGCGGCAGGGTCAACTTCCGCCATCTTCCCTGCCCGGTCCCAGGATGTGGCTTTTCGAAGACGCGTGTGGACCGGCACCTGTTGGTGGGGCACAGCGAGATGGAGGACGGCGCCATCCAGAAGATCATCGAGGATCTGAAAAAGAAGGTGACGGTGGATGCTCTAAGGGCGCTTAGGGCCTCCCACCCTACCCCCCCCATTATCTCTAACCTGGACATTGGCACTGACCACGAGGAGCTGATCCACGATTCCGCAGACGTGGTGGACTCCTCGTGTGCTCAGTGCCAGGCCTACCAGAAGGAGGTAGAGATCCTCAGAAAGCAGCTGCGGCTGAAGCAGCGGTGGGTGAAGCGGGCGAAGGCCAGGATCGCAGCATTGGAGCAGGTATGTACAATTCTTGAAGATCTTCAAAGACTGACCAGATTTGCTGCCACCTGATTTGCTGTTGCCACCTGATTTGCTGTTGCCACCTGATTTGCTGCAAGCTGGGAGACCCTAACCGGTTTCCCTGATGCCAGCTAGCTGCAAGCAGCTAGCTGTCATCCGGGAATAGGATCCGGGTCTCCTTAATTGCACTTATGTGATTTGCTGCAACCTGGGAGACCCTAACGGTTTCCTGATGCCAGCTAGCTGCAAGCAGCTAGCTGTCATCCGGAATAGGATCCGGTCTCCTTAATTGCACTTGATTTGCTGCAACCTGGGAGACCCTAACCGATTTCTTGATGCCAGCTAGCTGCAAGCAGCTAGCTGTCATCCGGAATAGGATCCGGGTCTCCTTAATTGCACTTATGTGATTTGCTGCAACCTGGGAGACCCTAACCGGTTTCCCTGATGCCAGCTAGCTGCAAGCAGCTAGCTGTCATCCGGGAATAGGATCCGGGTCTCCTTAATTGCACTTATGTGATTTGCTGCAACCTGGGAGACCCTAACCGGTTTCCCTGATGCCAGCTAGCTGCAAGCAGCTAGCTGTCATCCGGGAATAGGATCCGGGTCTCCTTAATTGCACTTATGTGATTTGCTGCAACCTGGGAGACCCTAACCGGTTTCCCTGATGCCAGCTAGCTGCAAGCAGCTAGCTGTCATCCGGGAATAGGATCCGGGTCTCCTTAATTGCACTTATGTGATTTGCTGCAACCTGGGAGACCCTAACCGGTTTCCCTGATGCCAGCTAGCTGCAAGCAGCTAGCTGTCATCCGAGAATAGGATCCGGTCTCCTTAATTGCACTTATGTGATTTGCTGCAACCTGGGAGACCCTAACCGGTTTCCCTGATGCCAGCTAGCTGCAAGCAGCTAGCTGTCATCCGGGAATAGGATCCGGGTCTCCTTAATTGCACTTACCTTATTTGCTGCCTTCCTTCCGGGCCCCTTCAGAATTCCAATGCTGCGGCCGCTGCGGCCCCCGCCCCTGCTGCTGCTGCTGCTGCTGCTGGTGCTGCTGCCGCCTCCTCGTCCTCTGCCTCCGCCGCCGTCCCTGGATCCCTGGAGGATCTGATGGAGGATCTCCCGGAGGACTTCCTGGAAGAGGAGGGGCCTTCTGAGGATCGGGGGGGGGATGCCGCTGCCGCCGTTTCCCTCTCGGTGCTCAAACAGTACACGGCTGCATTTCCCGTCCAAATCCGTAAGTAATGTCACTGCTAGCTGCTACATATTTCTATTTTATAAGCCATGCAAGTTAATTTTGAAACCTTTTCTTCTTCAGTCCTGTTCGTCGAGGGCTATTGGGCTCACCTCAAGGGCTCCTTCGCCACTCCGAAACAGGAGGAGAACCAAAAGTCAAAGATCGGGCGGGTGATGCAGTTTCTCCAGTACATGAACGAGGGGAGGACGGTGATTGCCAACTGGACCTTCCTTTGCAATGTAACGAAGATCCATGAGTAAGTATCATCCATCTTATTCCTAATAATTAATGTGTGTGTTATGTTTTGATGTTTAATTTAATTTAATTTAATTTAATCTAATCTGATTTAATCTAATTTAATTTCTCTCTGAAAAGCTGGCCGGAAAAGCTGACGCAGCAGGGCAAGGCAGTGACAACGGTGAAGTTGTACATGGGGAACGTGCTGGAGTTCCTCACCTACTTCAGGGACACGCCGCCCTCCAGCTCACGGGTCCCCAAGAAGTCCCTGGTGGCAGCTCTGAGGGCAGTGTCGACGGGCCTCCGACAGCTGTCCAGGCATGTGCTCCTCCGGCAGCTGCAGGTCAAGAAGTCCAAATCCAAGAAGGTAATCCCAAAAGCCGACCTCTCTGCCTGCCGGAGGAAAGCACAGAAGGTCATCCCGCAGATCCTCGGTAAGACTTGTTTAAAATTCTTTAATGTATTCCGAAACTTAGCTGATGTGCTGTCACCAGGGAGACCCTAAACTCCATTCCTGGATGGCAGCCAGCTAGCTAGCTAGCTCGCTGGCTGCCATTCTGGAATGGAGTTTAGGGTCTCCTCAGTGGCCCTTCCCTGATGTGCTGTCACCAGGGAGACCCTAAACTCCATTCCTGGATGGCAGTTAGCGAGTTAGCTAGCTCGCTGGCTGCCATTCTGGAATGGAGTTTAGGTCTCCTCAGTGGCCCTTCCTGATGTGCTGTCACCAGGGAGACCCTAAACTCCATTCCTGGATGGCCGAGCTAGCTAGCTAGCTAGCTAGCTTGCTGGCAGTAAGTGCCACTTTTCACTTACTCTAGCTAGCTAGCTTGCTGGCAGTAAGTGCCACTTTTCACTTACTTATCTAGTCACTTACCTCGGTTCTTATTTGTATGTTTAGAGGCTTTCAACGAGAGGCCAACCCATCCAAACATGCGCCGGTTCTATGGCTACCTGAGTGCCTACCTGTCTAGCATTTACGGCCATAGAACCGGCGTGCTGACCAACATGAAGGTCGCAGAGCTGGACGAGGCCCGGGAGGACGCAAAGTCCGGTACCTCCGGCTTTGTGATCAATGTAAGTGTGTGTGTGTGTGATTGTTTTTTTTTTTTGTTGTTATTTTTTTTCCTCTTCAACTTATAGTTGAACACATCACGTTAGAGCCACCTGAGTCCCTGTCATTCAGTATAGTTCGCATGTCATCACCCTCTCCTTTTGCACTACAGGTGAAGGACCACAAGACCAACAAATCCTTCGGGCCCGCCCAGCTTTACTTAACAATGGGCGAGTTTGCCTGGCTGGAGCTCTGGTCTGAGCTGCGGGGCAAACTGAACCCCTCCACCGATCTTCTGCTCTTCAACGAGAATGGGCAGAAGATCAACAATATGCAGCAACACCTGCAGAACGCCTGGAGGGAGATGGGCTTCTCCGGCTTCCCCACCTTCACGGACTTCCGGACCTCTGTGGCCACCTATGTGAGTAGCGATGACTTTTCGCTTTTGGAAAAACTCCAAAATCACCACGAAACACCGAACAATTTCCTTTTTTCTCTCTCTTTCAAGGCACGAGACGTCCTTTCTCCGGGCTCCCGCCAGAAGGTCTCGAAGGCAATGTGCCATGACGTGGTCACCGCCGACCGGTACTACGCCATGGCGCAGGACGCCGCTTCTCTGGCCGAGCTCCGGAGGAAGTTCGTCCAGGCGACGGACCCAGAGGTCCCTTCAGCGTCAGGCTCTCTGGCGACCGTCGTCCGCTCCGAGTCCTCGGAGTCGGAGGACGAAGGGGAGCCTGCGCTGAAGAAGAGGTAAGTGTCAACGTTGACGTGAAACATTGTGCCACCGGGGACACGGCGTCCCTTCCCGAGCGACTGTCATTCGGAAGGGACGCGGTGTCCACTGGCACTTCCCTGAAGGCACTCACTTCCTTGAAAATGTTAATGCTGCCTGGCTGTATTATTTATTATTTCCATTTCATATTTCAGAGGGCGGGACCTGAGTCCACCCAGGAGGGGGAGTCGGAAGGCGACTCCAGCAGCCAGTCCAGCAGCCAGTCCAGCAGCCAGTCCAGCAGCCAGTCCAGCAGCCAGTCCAGCAGCCAGTCCAGCAGCGAGGAGGGTCCGTCCTCGTCCGCCCGGACGGGGCACTCTTCCTCCGCCCAGGAGCTGCCTTTGGCACAAGAGCTGCCCCTGTCCCAAGAGCTGCCGTTGGCCCAGGATCTTCCTTCCGCCCAGCAGGTGCCCTCTTCCTCCGCCCAGGAGCTCCCCTCTGCCCAGGAGCTCCCCTCTGTCCAGGAGCTCCCCTCTGCCCAGGAGCTCCCCTCTGCCCAAGAGCTCCCCTCTGCCCAGGAGCTGCCGTTCTCCCAGCAGGTGCCGTCTCCCTCCGGCCAGGAGCTCCCCTCTGCCCAGGAGCTCCCCTCTGTCCAGGAGCTCCCCTCTGCCCAGGAGCTCCCCTCTGCCCAAGAGCTCCCCTCTGCCCAGGAGCTGCCGTTCTCCCAGCAGGTGCCGTCTCCCTCCGGCCAGGAGCTGCCTTTGGCTGAAGAGCTTCCCTTGGCCCGAGAGCTGCTGTTTGAAGAAGAGCTGCCATCCGCCGAGCACGTGCCGTCTTCCTCCGCCAACGAGCTGCCCTTGGCCCAAGATCTGCCGCTGGCCCAAGATCTGCCGCTGGCCCAAGATCTGCCGTGCGCCCAGGAGGCGGCGTCCTCCGCCCAGGAGCTGCCGTGCGCCCAGGAGGCGGCGTCCTCCGCCCAGGAGCTGCCGTGCGCCCAGGAGGCGTCGTCCTCCTCCCAGGAGCTGCCGTGCGCCCAGCAGGGGCCGTCTTCCTCCGCCCTGGAGGTAACCCCCTTTTACCGCCGTAAAAGCCCTATTGCTAATTATAGGCTGCGACTGAGGGCAGAGCAACGTGCCGCCAAAGGCAAGAAAAAATAGTTATCTTTTAGTGTTTCCTTTTTTGTAAATAAATGTGTTCATTCGTTCTTTTTACTGTTTTATAAGTGTGTTTTTGATTTTGTAAATAGATGTTCATTCTTGTTTTTTTCCCTTTTTTAATAACTGTTTTATAAGTGTGTTTTTGAATTTGTAAATAGATGTTCATTCTTGTTTTTTTCCCTTTTTTAATAACTGTTTTATAAGTGTGTTTTTGAATTTGTAAATAGATGTTCATTCTTGTTTTTTTCCCTTTTTTAATAACTGTTTTATAAGTGTGTTTTTGATTTTGTAAATAGATGTTCATTCTTGTTTTTTCAATTTGTTCATAACTGTTTTATAAGTGTGTTTTCGATTTTGTAAATAAATGTTCACTCTTGTTCAAGAAAAGTCTTCCTTTATTTTAAGAACATTAGTCTTCAACATAGCAGAATTTTCTTATTCTCCAAAATTGCACATTGATCAGTACACATCCGGTTTCACTTCTTCTGGAGCTGCACCACTCTTGGAAGAAGGAAAGAAAGAAGGAAAGGTAAGAGATTGAAAAGTTCCCATGAATGGGAATGGGATTCAACGACACTTAGTGTAACTTACCTGTGTTGCTGCAACCACGGACACGGGTCTCCCCTTCCCGGATGACAGCTAGCTGCAAGCAGCTAGCTGTCATTCTAGATAGGTTCTCCTCAATGGCCCTCCCCTGATTCGCTGCAATAAGGGAGACCCTAACTCCATTCCCTGATGACAGCTAGCTGCAAAGCAGCTAGCTGTCATTCGGGAATAGGGATGGGTTCTCCTCAATGGCACTCCCCTGATTCGCTGCAATAAGGGAGACCCTAACTCCATTCCCGGATGACAGCTAGCTGCAAAGCAGCTAGCTGTCATTCGGGAATAGGGATAGGTTCTCCTCAATGGCCCTCCCCTGATTCGCTGCAATAAGGGAGACCCTAACTCCATTCCCTGATGACAGCTAGCTGCTTTGCAGCTAGCTGTCATTCGGGAATAGGGATGGGTTCTCCTCAATGGCACTCCCCTGATTCGCTGCAATAAGGGAGACCCTAACTCCATTCCCTGATGACAGCTAGCTGCAAAGCAGCTAGCTGTCATTCGGGAATAGGGATGGGTTCTCCTCAATGGCACTCCCCTGATTCGCTGCAATAAGGGAGACCCTAACTCCATTCCGGATGACAGCTAGCTGCAAAGCAGCTAGCTGTCATTCGAATAGGGATGGGTTCTCCTCAATGGCACTCCCCTGATTCGCTGCAATAAGGGAGACCCTAACTCCATTCCCTGATGACAGCTAGCTGCTTTGCAGCTAGCTGTCATTCGGGAATAGGGATAGGTTCTCCTCAATGGCACTCCCCTGATTCGCTGCAATAAGGGAGACCCTAACACCTCAGTCATTGATGCCGGCCATACAGGAATATGAGTGACTTCTCCCATAAGGGAAATCCCCCCCCAGAGCAGGGGGGGGCTTTGGAGAACGTTCTACCTGGTTCTGTTTATCCGTCCCGGCGTGTGGGAGGGTCCGAGCCCACTTTTGGCCCAATCAAGGCACGGGAACCGCCCTTTTAGCCCCTTTGAAGTTCGTTTCCCGAATTGCATAATTCCCATGGTGAATGACGCCCGGATGGCAAATGACTTGCAATCCTGGATTCCTACATGGTTCTCCCGTAAGGCAAACGCCCCCCAGAGCGGGGGGGGGCTTCGGAGAACGTCGTGCCTTGAGTCGTTTATCCGTCCCGTCGTGTGGGAGGGTCCGAGCCTACTTTTGGCCCACTCAAGGCACGGGAACCCCCCTTTTAGCCCCTTTGAATGTCGTTTCCCTTAGGATCCCATGGTGAATGACGCCGAAAGTGCAGTTTAGGGGTGCACAGTTCTCCCATAAGGCAAAGCCCCCCCCAGAGCAGGGGGTGCTTTGCAGAACGTTCTACCTGGTTCTGTTTATCCGTCCCGGTGTGTGGGAGGGTCCGAGCGCACATTTTGCCCAATCAAGGCACGGGAACCGCCCTTTTAGCCCCTTTGAAGGTCGTTTCCCGAATTGCATAATTCCCATGTTGAATGACGCCCGGATGGCAAATGACTTGCAATCCGGGATTCCTACATGGTTCTCCCGTAAGGCAAACGCCCCCCAGAGCGGGGGGGGGCTTCGGAGAACGTCGTGCCTTGAGTCGTTTATCCGTCCCGTCGTGTGGGAGGGTCCGAGCCTACTTTTGGCCCACTCAAGGCACGGGAACCCCCCTTTTAGCCCCTTTGAATGTCGTTTCCCTTAGGATCCCATGGTGAATGACGCCGAAAGTGCAGTTTAGGGGTGCGTATGGCTGCCATCCGGGAATAGGTTCCCGGTGTCCCTAATTGCACTTACCTGATTCGCTGACACCAGGGAGACCCTAACCCGGTTCCCGTATGGCTGCCATCCGGGAATAGGTTCCCGGTGTCCCTGATTGCACTTACCTGATTCGCTGACACCAGGGAGACCCTAACCCGGTTCCCGTATGGCTGCAATCCTGGAATATGTTCCGGGTGTCCCTGATTGCACTTACCTGATTCGCTGACACCAGGGAGACCCTAACCCGGTTCCCTTATGGCTGCAATCCTGGAATATGTTCCGGGTGTCCCTGATTGCACTTACCTGATTCGCTGACACCAGGGAGACCCTAACCCGGTTCCCTTATGGCTGCAATCCTGGAATATGTTCCGGGTGTCCCTGATTGCACTTACCTGATTCGCTGACACCAGGGAGACCCTAACCCGGTTCCCTTATGGCTGCAATCCTGGAATATGTTCCGGTGTCCCTGATTGCACTTCCCTGATTCGCTGACACCAGGGAGACCCTAACCCGGTTCCCTTATGGCTGCAATCCTGGAATATGTTCCGGGTGTCCCTGAATGCACTTACCTGATTCGCTGACACCAGGGAGACCCTAACCCGGTTCCCTTATGGCTGCAATCCTGGAATATGTTCCGGGTGTCCCTGAATGCACTTACCTGATTCGCTGACACCAGGGAGACCCTAACCCGGTTCCCTTATGGCTGCAATCCTGGAATATGTTCCGGTGTCCCTGATTGCACTTACCTGATTCGCTGACACCAGGGAGACCCTAACCCGGTTCCCTTATGGCTGCAATCCTGGAATATGTTCCGGTGTCCCTGAATGCACTTACCTGATTCGCTGACACCAGGGAGACCCTAACCCGGTTCCCTTATGGCTGCAATCCTGGAATATGATCACGGTGTCCCTGATTGCACTTACCTGATTCGCTGACACCAGGGAGACCCTAACCCGGTTCCCTTATGGCTGCAATCCTGGAATATGTTCCGGGTGTCCCTGATTGCACTTACCTGATTCGCTGACACCAGGGAGACCCTAACCCGGTTCCCTTATGGCTGCAATCCTGGAATATGTTCCGGGTGTCCCTGAATGCACTTACCTGATTCGCTGACACCAGGGAGACCCTAACCCGGTTCCCTTATGGCTGCAATCCTGGAATATGTTCCGGGTGTCCCTGAATGCACTTACCTGATTCGCTGACACCAGGGAGACCCTAACCCGGTTCCCTTATGGCTGCAATCCTGGAATATGTTCTGGGTGTCCCTGATTGCACTTACCTGATTCGCTGACACCAGGGAGACCCTAACCCGGTTCCCTTATGGCTGCAATCCTGGAATATGTTCCGGGTGTCCCTGAATGCACTTACCTGATTCGCTGACACCAGGGAGACCCTAACCCGGTTCCCTTATGGCTGCAATCCTGGAATATGTTCCGGGTGTCCCTGATTGCACTTACCTGATTCGCTGACACCAGGGAGACCCTAACCCGGTTCCCTTATGGCTGCAATGCTGGAATATGTTTCGGGTGTCCCTGATTGCACTTACCTGATTCGCTGACACCAGGGAGACCCTAACCCGGTTCCCTTATGGCTGCAATCCTGGAATATGTTTCGGGTGTCCCTGATTGCACTTACCTGATTCGCTGACACCAGGGAGACCCTAACCCGGTTCCCTTATGGCTGCAATGCTGGAATATGTTTCGGGTGTCCCTGATTGCACTTCATGTCCATGAAAAGAGATGGCCGTTCAGGATCATTGGCACATGACCATGAATGACCATCCCTCTGGTTATTGCTCGTCCGCTCCCGGAATCGAACACCACTCTCCCGGGTGGAAAGCATGTGCTTTAACCACTGTGTAACGGGGGAGGGTGTTTGAGTGTCCAACATATTCATATTTGAGCCTTCCAAAATGGCAGGAAGGCACTTATGTTTCCATCAAAAGTGCTGGCCCATCAAGGATCATTGAGAAATCCTCCTTAATGGGCGCGGCACTGAGTTGAGTTCTTGCGAGTAATCTCTGGGAATCGTACCCAGGTCTGCGGAACGACAGTCTGGGGAATTAACCTCACGACTGTCGTCACACATGTCATTATTGGCCTCATAGTGCTTATCTCTTGTAGGTCTGCCACCTGGTGCACCAGGGCGTTCCCGGATGTCCACGTGGTGTACCTGCAACATTGGAGTGTTTTTCAGGCAACCCAAGTGTCAAACATGCATCGGTCTCGCTGCCCATCGTTGGTGGGAGGAAAAAAAGCGTTCCGAAAGGAACACCCCATGCGTTTCCGTCACCAGTAGTCTAGTGGTATCGAACCGAGAACCCCCCATCTATCACCGGAACCAGTAGTTTAGTGGTATCGAACCCGGTTCTCCCGGGTGGGAGTCTTTTGCCCTGACCACTTCTCTAATAGAGAAATTCAATAATGCATGTCCTGGTAGCGCTTAAAAAGGGTCCCGAAAGGGACCCTCTCCCCTCATAATCGGAACCAGTAGCTTAGCGGTGGTATCAAACCCCGGTCTCCCGGGTGGGAATGGTTCCCCTTGCTCACTTCTCCAACAGGGAGATTACATCCATACATTGATTACATCCATACATGGCCAAAAACCCTTACCCTATCCAAGTGCCATGTAGAAAAAAAACGACCAGGCTGGCTTCGATCCCCGCTCTCCTGGGCGGGAGTCCGGTGTCTTACCCACTGTGCCACGGCGCAGGCACACTGTTGGAATACGTCCTCGTGGTTTTATCCTGGACGCATCCCAAATGTCAAGTCCATTGAGAACGATACCGGGATGGCAAGTCCCCATTGAGTCTGATACCGAGGTGACAAGTCTCGTTGAGAAATATCACAAAGTGTCACTTACCTGACATTGACGCCGACATGGCAAGTCCCATTGAGTCTGATGCCGAGATGACAAGTCCCATGGTGAAATGTGACCAAGTGTCACTTACATTGACCTTGATACCGATATTGCAAGTGATTTTGATACCTACGTGGCACCTTACCAGGGGCACGAACTTCCGGGGCGCGCGCCTGGAGGGTCTAGTCCGCGGAGGGGTGCTTAAGTGTGCCATATCGTCGGAGGGGTGTGCCATACGAGTGGATGTTAGGTTAGGGTAGGTTAGGGCAATGGGGGGGTTGCACTGCGGGCTTCCCGGATCCCTCCTGGGGGTGTGATCTTGCCATATGGTGGGAAGAGGTTTGCCATACGAGCGGATGGCAAGCCCCATGGTGAAATGTGACCAAGTGTGACTTACATTGACCTTGATACCGATATTGCAAGCGATTTTGATACCTACGTGGCACCTTACCAGGGGCACGAACTTCCGGGGCGCGCGCCTGGAGGGTATAGTCCGCGGAGGGGTGCTTAAGTGTGCCATATCGTCGGAGGGGCGTGCCATACGGGGGTAAGGTAGGTTAGGGTAGGTTAGGGCTATGGGGGGGGATGCCCGGCCGCTTGCACGGCTGCTGGCACTGGGGTCTGGCACTGGGGTCTGGCACTGGGGGCTTCCCGGATCCTTCCTGGGGGTGTGAGCGTGCCATATGGTGGGAAGAGGTGTGCCATACGAGTGGATGTTGGGTTAGGGTAGGTTAGGGCTATGGGGGGATGCACTGCGGGCTTCCCGGATCCCTCCTGGGGTTGTGATGTTGCCATATCGTCGGAGGGGTGTGCCATACGAGTGGATGTTGGGTTAGGGTAGGTTAGGGCTATGGGGGGATGCACTGCGGGCTTCCCGGATCCCTCCTGGGGGTGTTATCTTGCCATATGGTCGGAAGAGGTTTGCCATACGAGTGGATGTTGGGTTAGGGTAGGTTAGGGCTATGGGGGGATGCACTGCGGGCTTCCCGGATCCTTCCTGGGGGTGTGAGCGTGCCATATGGTGGGAGGAGGTGTGCCATACGAGTGGATGTTGGGTTAGGGTAGGTTAGGGCTATGGGGGGATGCACTGCGGGCTTCCCGGATCCCTCCTGGGGGTGTGAGCGTGCCATATGGTGGGAAGAGGTGTGCCATACGAGTGGATGTTGGGTTAGGGCTATGGGGGGATGCACTGCGGGCTTCCCGGATCCCTCGTGGGGTTGTGATCTTGCCATTTGGTCGGCAGAGGTGTGCCATACGAGTGGATGTTGGGTTAGGGTAGGTTAGGGCTATGGGGGGATGCACTGCGGGCTTCCCGGATCCCTCCTGGGGTTGTGATGTTGCCATATGGTCGGAGGGTGTGCCATACGCGTGGATGTTGGGTTAGGGTAGGTTAGGGCTATGGGGGGATGCACTGCGGGCTTCCCGGATCCCTCCTGGGGTTGTGATGTTGCCATATGGTCGGAGGGGTGTGCCATACGAGTGGATGTTGGGTTAGGGTAGGTTAGGGCTATGGGGGGATGCACTGCGGGCTTCCCGGATCCCTCCTGGGGTTGTGATGTTGCCATATGGTGGGAGGATGTGTGCCATACGAGTGGATGTTGGGTTAGGGTAGGTTAGGGCAATGGGGGGGATGCACTGCGGCTTGCCCGGAGTCTGTTGCGGGCTTCCCGGATCCCTCGTGGGGTTGGCATCTTGCCATTTGGTCGGAAGAGGTTTGCCATACGAGTGGATGTTGGGTTAGGGCAATGGGGGGGATGCACTGGGGGCTTCCCGGATCCCTCGTGGGGTTGGCATCTTGCCATTTGGTCGGCAGAGGTGTGCCATACGAGTGGATGTTGGGTTAGGGTAGGTTAGGGCTATGGGGGGATGCACTGCGGGCTTCCCGGATCCCTCCTGGGGTTGTGATGTTGCCATATCGTCGGAGGGGTGTGCCATACGAGTGGATGTTGGGTTAGGGTAGGTTAGGGCTATGGGGGGATGCACTGCGGGCTTCCCGGATCCCTCCTGGGGGTGTTATCTTGCCATATGGTCGGAAGAGGTTTGCCATACGAGTGGATGTTGGGTTAGGGTAGGTTAGGGCAATGGGGGGATGCACTGCGGGCTTCCTGGAGCCCTCCTGGGGTTGTGATCTTGCCATATGGTCGGAACAGGTTTGCCATACGAGTGGATGTAGCCACACACACACACACACGTCAATATTGGCCTGATAGCACTTATGTCTTGTAGGTCCCATTGAGTTTGATACTGGCTGGAAGCAAGCTGCCATCCGGGAATAGGGATGGGCTCTCCTCAATGGCCCTCCCCTGATTCGCTGCAATAAGGGAGACCCTAACTCCCTTCCCGGATGACAGCTAGCTGCAAGCAGCTAGCTGTCATTCGGGAATAGGGATGGGTTCTCCTCAATGGCCCTCCCCTGATTCGCTGCAATAAGGGAGACCCTAACTCCCTTCCCGGATGACAGCTAGCTGCAAGCAGCTAGCTGTCATTCGGGAATAGGGATGGGTTCTCCTCAATGGCCCTCCCCTGATTCGCTGCAATAAGGGAGACCCTAACTCCCTTCCCGGATGACAGCTAGCTGCAAGCAGCTAGCTGTCATTCGGGAATAGGGATGGGTTCTCCTCAATGGCACTCCCCTGATTCGCTGCAATAAGGGAGACCCTAACTCCATTCCCTGATGACAGCTAGCTGCAAGCAGCAAGCTGTCATTCGGGAATAGGGATGGGTTCTCCTCAATGGCCCTCCCCTGATTCGCTGCAATAAGGGAGACCCTAACTCCATTCCCTGATGACAGCTAGCTGCAAGCAGCTAGCTGTCATTCGGGAATAGGGATGGGTTCTCCTCAATGGCACTCCCCTGATTCGCTGCAATAAGGGAGACCCTAACTCCATTCCCTGATGACAGCTAGCTGCAAGCAGCAAGCTGTCATTCGGGAATAGGGATGGGTTCTCCTCAATGGCCCTCCCCTGATTCGCTGCAATAAGGGAGACCCTAACTCCATTCCCTGATGACAGCTAGCTGCAAGCAGCTAGCTGTAATAAGCTAATAGGGATGGGTTCTCCTCAATGGCCCTCCCCTGATTCGCTGCAATAAGGGAGACCCTAACTCCATTCCCTGATGACAGCTAGCTGCAAGCAGCAAGCTGTCATTCGGGAATAGGGATGGGTTCTCCTCAATGGCGCTCCCCTGATTCGCTGCAATAAGGGAGACCCTAACTCCATTCCCTGATGACAGCTAGCTGCAAGCAGCAAGCTGTCATTCGGGAATAGGGATGGGTTCTCCTCAATGGCGCTCCCCTGATTCGTTGCAATAAGGGAGACCCTAACTCCCTTCCCGGATGGCATCCACCGTTCTAAAGCAATAGTGTGACTACACAGTAGCCGTATGGATTCGAACCCCACATGCCTGGGTGACAGCAAGATTCCTTAACCAGTGGACCACTGGAATCACAATGCAACAATGTTTCAGACTCGCAAACTCTTTGAAGCCTGCCATACAGGTATACGAGTGAAGTGTCCCGTAAGGCAAAACACGAGTGGATGGTAGGTTGGGGCTATCGGGGTTGGCATGGCGGCTTGCGTGGATCCCTCCTGGGGGTGTGCGTGCGCGTGCATGTGCCTCTGTGTGCGCGTGCCTGCGTGCGCGTGCGTGTGCGCGTGCGTGCGTGCGCGTGCGTAATGTGATACCGGTATTGCAAGTCCCCGTTGACTTTTATACCGAAATGACAGTTCCTGTGGAGACAAACCGACAAAGTGTGACTTACCTTTACATTGATACCAGTATGGCAGGTCCGGTTGATTTTGATACCGAAATGACAGTTTCTATGAGTTTGACGCCCATCTTGCACGGTCCCCGTCGATTTTGATACCGAAATGACAGTTTCTATGAGTTTGACGCCCATCTTGCACGGTCCCCGTCGACTCTGATACCGAAATGACAGTTTCTATGAGTTTGACGCCCATCTTGCACGGTCCCCGTCGATTTTGATACCGAAATGACAGTTTCTATGAGTTTGACGCCCATCTTGCACGGTCCCCGTCGACTCTGATACCGAGATGACAGTTTCTATGAGTTTGACGCCCATCTTGCACGGTCCCCGTCGACTCTGATACCGAAATGACAGTTTCTATGAGTTTGACGCCCATCTTGCACGGTCCCCGTCGACTCTGATACCGAAATGACAGTTTCTATGAGTTTGACGCCCATCTTGCACGGTCCCCGTCGATTTTGATACCGAAATGACAGTTTCTATGAGTTTGACGCCCATCTTGCACGGTCCCCGTCGATTTTGATACCGAAATGACAGTTTCTATGAGTTTGACGCCCATCTTGCACGGTCCCCGTCGATGTTGATACCGAAATGACAGGTCCTGTGTGCGGAGAGGAAAAAAACGACAAAGTGTGACTTACCTTGAAGTTGATGCCGGGATGGCAAGTCCTCGTTGATTTTGATACCGGGATGACATGTTCGACGATTTTGACGCCCGGGTGGCAGATTCCCGTCGATTTTGATACCGAGATGACATATCCCGTAGAGTTTGACGCCCGGGTGGCACTGTCCCCGTCGATTGTGATACCGAGATGACAGTTTCAATGAGTTTGACGCCCGTCTGGCACGTTCCCCGTTGATTTTGATACCGAGATGACATGCTGGACGAGTTTGACGCCCGGGTGGCAGATTCCCGTCGATTTCGATACCGGGATGACATCTCCCGTTGAGTTTGACGCCCGTCTGGCACGGTCCCCGTCGATTTTGATACCGAGATGACAGTTTGTATGAGTCTGACGCCCGTCTGGCACGTCCCCCGTTTATTTTGATACCGGGATGACATGTTTGACGAGTTTGACGCCCGGGTGGCATATTTCGGTCGAGCTTGAAACCGGAATGGCAGGCCCCGTTCATTTTGATGCCCGTGTGGCAAAACCGGAGACCGATACGCCATAACGGGGCCTGATACCGAGATGGCATATCCCCCGTGTAAATGTATACCGACGTGACAATACGCCATCTGGCGGCGCGGGTCGGTATTGCGCCCTGATCTGCCATTTGGGGGGATCCCGGGCCGAAACCCGCCGACTTTGCCGGCCGGCCGGGGGCGGCGCGCGGCTCCTGAAATCCGGTAGGGCGGGTCACGCGGGCTACGGGGGCCCCCCCGATTTTCGTAGCCGGTCCCCGGGCCCCGGGGACCTCGGGCGCGCCCGGGGGCGTTTTTCGAAAAGCGCCCTAAAATGCTCCCAATTGTACAAGTTTTTGGGGGTCACCCTGAATGGGGTTAGGGCCTCGGTCGCCCCCCGCCGTGGGGTTCTAGTCTGGGCGGAAGAATGTTACGGACGGTTCCGGTCCGCCGCCGGACCGTTCGTGCGGAAAGGCGGGCCCCGTGTATTTGGTTCCGTGGGTGTCAGAGTACGGATGGATGGATGGATGGATGGATGGATGGTTGAAGCTCCGGTTCGAGCAGGTGAGTGGATCCGTAGGTGAGTATCCGATTACGGTCAGCGCTTCCCCCCCTGTGGGAGGGGGCGTGGATGGTCCGGTGACGGTCGTGGCCGGACCGGGGGTCTCTCCAGGGACCCCCGGTCCGGCTGCGGCCTTCTCTGGACCGTCCACGCCCCGCTTTTCTGGATCGTGACCTACCAGGGGCACGAAAAACACACTCAGAACCTCAACAGCAGCTCTGACACTTAGAGCAAAATGGGAGGTGGGAAAAAAAGCTAATATTGCTTGCCCTCCCAGGGCCACGAAAAAAACTTTAAAGATCGCTTGCCTACCAGGGGCACGAGCTTCCAGGGGGCGCATTGGTTGGTGTAGTCCCGAGAGGGTGCTTAAGTGTGGGTACAAGGGACCGAGAGGTGCGTGTGGTTGTTTGTGGGTCTCCATGCGTTTGTGGGAGCTCGTTTGAAATGTGTGGCCGGGCAGCTTGGCTCTGTGTGGGCTTGAGATGTGAGTTTGTGCCCTGTGGGGCTCTGAAATTGCACAAAGACCCCTCCGGAGGTTTGCAGGGCACGTTTCCATGACTGTTTGCCGTTTTAAAGCTGCATTCCGGGCGTATTGGCTGGTGAGAGTGGCCCACGGAGGTTTCATCCGCTGTCCTTTGGCTCCATCTTGTGGGCGAAAAAAAGTACTGCGCCTTGCGGGTTTCAGTGCTTTGTTTTGGGCGTATTGGTGTAATTTTGTCCCCCCTGGAGCTCCGGGGCGGGATTTTTGACAGAATAAGGATTCCTGGAGGTGTGCAGGTGAGTGTTTGTGCTGAATGAGGCCTGCTTGTGGCTTCCTTGAGTGGGCATGCAATAAAGAAATCTCCCCCCAGCTGGTTGTCAGTGTGATTTTTGACAGAATAAGGATTCCTGGATGTCTGCAGGGGTCAGGTTTGAATATTCCAGCCTCTTTCCAGGCACTATTTTCAGGGTAAATATTAATTGTGGTGGCCTCTGACCTCCAGGCCTGGTTCTCAGTGTGATTTTTAACAAAATAAGGATTCCTGGATGTCTGCAGGGGTCAGGTTTGATTTTTCCAGCCCCTTTCCATGCACTATTTTCAGGGTATATATTAATTGTGGTGGCCTCTGACCTCCAGGCCTGGTTCCAAGTGTGATTTTTAACAGAATAAGGATTCCTGGATGTCTGCAGGGGTCAGGTTTGATTTTTCCAGCCCCTTTCCATGCACTATTTTCAGGGTATATATTAATTGTGGTGGCCTCTGACCTCCAGGCCTGGTTCCAAGTGTGATTTTTAACAGAATAAGGATTCCTGGATGTCTGCAGGGGTCAGGTTTGATTTTTCCAGCCCCTTTCCATGCACTATTTTCAGGTATATATTAATTGTGGTGGCCTCTGACCTCCAGGCCTGGTTCCAAGTGTGATTTTTAACAGAATAAGGATTCCTGGATGTCTGCAGGGGTCAGGTTTGATTTTTCCAGCCCCTTTCCATGCACTATTTTCAGGGTATATATTAATTGTGGTGGCCTCTGACCTCCAGGCCTGGTTCCAAGTGTGATTTTAACAGAATAAGGATTCCTGGATGTCTGCAGGGGTCAGGTTTGATTTTTCCAGCCCCTTTCCATGCACTATTTTCAGGGTATATATTAATTGTGGTGGCCTCTGACCTCCAGGCCTGGTTCCAAGTGTGATTTTTAACAGAATAAGGATTCCTGGATGTCTGCAGGGGCCAGGTTTGATTTTTCCAGCCCCTTTCCATGCACTATTTTCAGGGTATGTATTAATTGTGGTGGCCTCTGACCTCCAGGCCTGGTTGTCTGGGTGATTTTTGACAGAATAAGCATTCCTGGAGGTCTGCAGGGGTCAAGTTTGAATCTTCCAGCCTCTTTCCAGGCACTATTTTCAGGGTAAATGTCAAGTGTGGTGGCCTCTGACCTCCAGGCCTGGTTGTCAGTGTGATTTTTGACAGAATAAGCATTCCTGGAGGTCTGCAGGGGTCAAGTTTGAATCTTCCAGCCTCTTTCCAGGCACTATTTTCAGGGTAAATGTCAAGTGTGGTGGCCTCTGACCTCCAGGCCTGGTTGTCTGGGTGATTTTTGACAGAATAAGCATTCCTGGAGGTCTGCAGGGGTCAAGTTTGAATCTTCCAGCCTCTTTCCAGGCACTATTTTCAGGGTAAATGTCAAGTGTGGTGGCCTCTGACCTCCAGGCCTGGTTGTCTGGGTGATTTTTGACAGAATAAGCATTCCTGGAGGTCTGCAGGGGTCAAGTTTGAATCTTCCAGCCTCTTTCCAGGCACTATTTTCAGGGTATTTATTGATTTAAGCTCCCGGTCTGGCGGTCTGTGGCTCCATCTTGTGGGCGAAAAAAATTACTGCGCCTTGCGGGTTTCAGTGCTCTGTTTTGGGCGTATTAATTTAATTTTGTCCCCTTTGGAGCTCCGGGGCCGGATTTTTAACAGAATAAGGATTCCTGGATGTCTCCAGGGGTCGGGTTTGATTTATCCAGCCCCTTTCCATGCCCTGTTTTCCGGGTATTAATTAATGAAAGCCCCCTTTGACCTCCAGGCCTGGTTGTACGGGTGATTTTTAACAGAATAAGGATTCCTGGATGTCTCCAGGGGTCGGGTTTGATTTATCCAGCCCCTTTCCATGCCCTGTTTTCCGGGTATTAATTAATGAAAGCCCCTTTGACCTCCAGGCCTGGTTGTACGGGTGATTTTTAACAGAATAAGGATTCCTGGATGTCTCCAGGGTCGGGTTTGATTTATCCAGCCCTTTCCATGCCCTGTTTTCCGGGTATTAATTAATGAAAGCCCCCTTTGACCTCCAGGCCTGGTTGTACGGGTGATTTTTAACAGAATAAGGATTCCTGGATGTCTCCAGGGTTCGTGTTTGTATTATCCAGCCCCTTTCCATGCCCTGTTTTCCGGGTATTAATTAATGAAAGCCCCCTTTGACCTCCAGGCCTGGTTGTACGGGTGATTTTTAACAGAATAAGGATTCCTGGATGTCTCCAGGGGTCGGGTTTGATTTATCCAGCCCCTTTCCATGCCCTGTTTTCCGGGTATTAATTAATGAAAGCCCCCTTTGACCTCCAGGCCTGGTTATGGGTGATTTTAACAGAATAAGGATTCCTGGATGTCTCCAGGGGTCGGGTTTGATTTATCCAGCCCCTTTCCATGCCCTGTTTTCCGGGTATTAATTAATGAAAGCCCCCTTTGACCTCCAGGCCTGGTTGTACGGGTGATTTTTAACAGAATAAGGATTCCTGGATGTCTCCAGGGGTCGGGTTTGATTTATCCAGCCCCTTTCCATGCCCTGTTTTCCGGGTATTAATTAATGAAAGCCCCCTTTGACCTCCAGGCCTGGTTGTACGGGTGATTTTTAACAGAATAAGGATTCCTGGATGTCTCCAGGGGTCGGGTTTGATTTATCCAGCCCCTTTCCATGCCCTGTTTTCCGGGTATTAATTAATGAAAGCCCCCTTTGACCTCCAGGCCTGGTTGTACGGGTGATTTTTAACAGAATAAGGATTCCTGGATGTGTCAAGGGGTCATATTAGATTTTTCTAGCCTCATTCCAGGCACTATTTTCCGGTATTTATTAATTTTTTCTGAATTTAAGCTCCCGGTCTGGTTATCTGTGGCTCCATCTTGTGGACGGAGAAAAGCACTGCTCCCAGCCGCCGTGACAGCGCTTTATTTCGGGCTTGCTTAATTAATTGCGGGTCTCTGTGTGTGATTTTTAACAGAATAATGATTCCTGGAAGTCTTTAGGGGTCAGGTTTGATTTTTCCAGCCCCTTTCCATGCGCTGTTTTCAGGGTATTAATTAATTGCTGCAGCCCTTCACTTGCAGGCCTGGTTCTATGGTTGAATTTCTACAGAATAGCAAAGTGTGGAGGCCTCCAGGGGTCGAATTTGATTCAAAAATGCATTTCCCCCGGGAAACCTATATATTGCCGGAAAGCTTAGACCGTGAGCAGTGTGCCGGTGCCGTTCGTTCGCTGTGCGGTGTTCACGGGACGCTGGAGTAGCGGATATGGATTGCCGGTGTTTCCGGACATTTTCGATCTCCATAAAAGTGTTTAAAATGCATTCCCCGAAACCTATATATCCCGGAAAGCTCGGACTCCGAGGAGTAGCCCAGTGCCGTTCTTTCCGCTCGGGGCCTTCGCAGGCCGAATTAAAATCTAAAACCGTATTTCCTTAAAACGGTTAAAATCCGCTTTCCCGGCGTCCAGCGGAGCTAAAACCCGGCTCACCAAAGCCAGAACCATGCGCTGATCCCGGCAAAATTATCCCCGCGGTTCCCGGACGAACTTGAATTCTCGGACCTGCGGAGGGGGTCCACGCAGCTCAGAACGAGTCCGCAGCGGCTCGGGGTCCCCGGATGCGCGCTCCGCGAGGCTCCGCTGATTTTTCGACTTCCATAAAAATCTTTAAAAATGCGTTTCCCCCGGGAAAGCTATATATTGCCGAAAAGCTTAGGCTCCGAGGAGTAAGCCGGTGCGGTCGTTTCCGCTCGGGACGCTCGCAGGGGCAGGAAAAATCGGAAGTGTCCCGCCCCAGAACCGCGTCCGAAAACGGTCGAAAATGCAGGTTGATCGGTCAAAATCGACCATGCTCCGATAGCCTGCGATCCAGAGAGCAGCCCCGTGCAGTTGAAACATTTTTAAGCCGTTCACAGAAGCCGGGAGAAGGCTGGAAGTCCCGCGAGTTTTCTGCAGCAGCTCCGGTCGCGGCCGTTCACCCGCGCGGACCAATAGGATTTCAGAGCTGTAAAAAAAAAAATCCCACCGGCAGGATTAGAAGAGTGAGTTTGAAAAGAGCACTTGGGGCGAAAAATGACTAAGTCCTTCGACTGACAGTCATTTTGTGGACTTCCAGGGGCTCTTTTCTGACTCCACATACCGATTTCAATGGCCTTTTCCAGCATTTTCGGCCGTTTTTCCGCAAATCTCGGTACGGTTCTCTGCTTCGCCGGGGAGTAAAGTGACGGGCTCTGGCCGATCCGGTGCGTCTTCCCGGCCTTCCTGAAGGGCCGAGGGGGTCCTCTGGTTCTGTTTTGAGCTCCGTGGATGCGTGGAAGCCAGGGTAAAGACGGGCCGGTCTCAGGCCGACGAGGGCGCGCTGTCAGCGGGCTTCAATCCCCGCGGCGTGCCTCCCGGAGGTCTGAGCGCTGATGCCTGTCTCCGTACCACCAGCAAGCTCGCACCCTGACCGATCAGCACACGTGGCCCGCCATGGGTGGCCCCCGTCTGCCCCGACACCCTGTGTTGGCGCTTAGATGGACGGTTCATCCAGCTTTGCGGCGCTCGCCTCCAGGCTCGGACGCACATGGGCGTTTCAGGACCTCGGAGAGGTCCTGCTTAACAGTCCCTCCGGGGACGGACAGGGGGTCGGTCGGTCCTCAGGGGCCTGCCGGGGCCTCCCACCCGCGCGGTGGGAGACCTGAGCCCCCCCTGTCCGTCCACGGGAGCTGTTTTCGCCCGGGTGCCCGCGGTCGAACCATCGGTAGCGAGACCGAGACGCCCCGTCTCTCCTAGCGGTCCTGCACCGCAGCACCGCAGCGGGGTTGCGGACGCCGGGTCCCCAGGGCCCGGTGCCCGGCTCCGCGGTCGCTGTGGACGTCCCAACGTTTCTCATGCCCTTTCGAGCTCCGGTTCCCAGCACAAGGGTGTGTGTGGTGGTGTTTGGTAAGCCGCAGGGGCTGAGGGCTCTCCCCCGGACGACAGGGCGCACGCCGTGTGCCTGCCGGGGCAACCCGATCCGCAGCGGCGACCCAAGCACGCACGCACACACGCTTGCCTGCCTGGGGTCTCCTGGTTGACCCTGTCAGTATTACACCAACCATATGCTTGTCTCAAAGATCGAGCATGCAGCCTCACGGGGTGAGACTGCAGAATGGCTCGTTAAATCGGTTACGGTTCCTTCGATCGCTCCTCCGTTACTAGGGTAACTGTGTTCTTTCTGGAGCTGGTGCATGCAAACGAGCGTTGAACCGGCGGCCCCCTCCTCCGGGGGCGGGGCCGCCGGGGATGCGTGCATGTATCAGATCCGAAAACCGGCGCAGGGTGTGGTGTGCTCCCCTGTTGCAGCGGACACCCATCCCGCCGGGTTGTTGCGTGCCCCATCGCGCAGAGGAACCCCCGCCCCGCCGGCCTTTGGTGACTCTAGTCATGACATTGTTCTTACTTTGGTACCGGTGGAAAATCTAGAGCTAATACATGCAAACGAGCGTTGAACCGGCGGCCCCCTCCTCCAGGGGCCGCCGGGGATGCGTGCATTTATCAGACCCAAAACCCGCGGGGTGTGGGGGGGGCCCATCTCGCAGGTTCCCGCTACCCCGCCCCGCCAGGCTCCGGTAACTCTAGGTCTAAGCCGATCGCTGGGCCTCCGTGGCCGCGACGTCTCATTCGAATGTCTGCCCCATCGACCGTAACGGGAATCAGGGTTCGATTCCGGCGAGGGAGCCTGAGGAAAATGGCTTAACCCCCATCCAAGGAAGGCAGCAGCAGCAGCAAAGAATGGCTTAACCCATCCAAGGAAGGCAGAAGCAGGCGCGCAAATTACACGCTCCAGCCTGTGAGGTAGTGACGAAAAATGACAATGCAGGGCTCTTTTGAGGCCCTGTAATGGGAACGAGTACACTCTAAATCGAAGTTCCCATTGGGGGGCCATCACAGTGTGCCAGCTGCGATGGCCCACTCCGAACGAGATTCCCAATGTAGGGCCGTCGCAGCTAGCACACTGCGATCCAGCCCTTTGTCGGCCGACCTCCGGGGCCTCCGGGGCCTCCGGGGCCTCCGGGGCCTCCCTCCCTCCCCTTCTGGATCTCTGCCTTACCAGGGCCACAGAATCGGTCTCACGGCTGGGGTCTTAACCCTAGACCCCAGCCGTGAGAGCCAAGCCGTGAGAACCAAGCCGTGGGGTCTAAAGGTTAAGACCCCACGGCTTGGCTCTCACGGCTGGGGTCTCAAGGTTGAGACCCCAGCCGTGAGAGCCAAGCCGTGAGAACCAAGCCGTGGGGTCTAAAGGTTAAGACCCCACGGCTTGGCTCTCACGGCTGGGCTCTCAAGGTTGAGACCCCAGCCGTGAGAGCCAAGCCGTGAGAACCAAGCCGTGGGGTCTTAACCTTTAGACCCCACTGACGCTCTCACGGCTGGGCTCTCAAGGTTGAGACCCCAGCCGTGAGAGCCAAGCCGTGAGAACCAAGCCGTGGGGTCTAAAGGTTAAGACCCCACGGCTTGGCTCTCACGGCTGGGGTCTCAAGTTTGAGACCCCAGCCGTGAGAGCCAAGCCGTGAGAGCCAAGCCGTGGGTCCTGACCGCTGAGCCCCCCTTCCCCGGGGCTCGATGGGGGGGTTGTATCCCTCCGCTGAGGTCCAAGAGCTCAGCTCTCAGCCCTGGGACCTCCACAGAAGGGGTCAGTCGGTCCCCAGGGGCCGGCTGGGGCCTCCCTGCGCGGGGAGACCTGAGCCCCCCTTCGCCCCCCTCTGGGGCTCTGCCCTGCTGCCTTACCAGGGGCACGAGCATCCAGGGCTCGCCCACTGGTGGGTTTAATCCGCGGTTGGGTGCTTAAGTGTGGGTCCACGGGCTGTTACGGTGCGTGAGGTTCTAGCACCAAGCCCCCGGTGTGTGGTTGAATGTATCCCAGCATGGGTGTCTCCAAGTGTGGTTGTCAGCAGCCCTTTGCTGGGGCCTCGTGCGGTGGTACGAGCTTGACCCGAAGCCGCAGAACCCGAAAGTCGGATGGTACTTCAAGACCTTATCTAGAAAAACTCCACCGGAAGGTTTGAGAGAGGGTTTTCGAAATGACCCATTTTTTAATTTTTTTTCTAAGTGTTAGGGAGGCTCTCACTCTGGGTGTGGTGTGGCCCAGATCCCCCCACCCTTTTGGGGGTAAATGTCAGAGAATCTGCGGGCCGGTTCTCTGGTTGTCTGGTTCCCAGCGCTGAGTTCTCAATCTTGGGTTCCCAGCGCTGAGCTCTCAATCTTGGGTTCCCAGCGCTGAGAAACAAACACTTAGAGCCCATAACTGGTTGTCTGGGGCGGTCTTTCTTGGGGAGCTGTGCCCGAAATGGTGGCTCTCTCCCCGGTCTGGTTGCCTTCTGAACTTCGGCACGGTTCAGAGGCATGTTGAAATCAGACCCATACCAAGCAAGAAGAGACATGAGACAAATCAATCAGTTGCACAGTTTATTTTTCAGGGAATCTGCAGGCTGGTTCTCTGGTTGTCTGGTTGTCTGGGGCGGTGTGTCTCTGGGGGCTCTGCCCGAAAGGGTGGTTCCCTCCCCGGTCTGGTTCTGAACTACGGCACGGTTCAGAGCCACGTTGAAATCAGACCCGAAATACCAAGCAAGAAGAGACATGAGACAAATCAATCAGTTGCACAAAGTTTATTCAGTCATTGGGAAGGCGGAAATGCAGGCTCCGGAGCTGTTTCCCGGGCTTGGTCGAATCTTCTCCGCATCTCAGCCATCTGGTTGACATCTAGCTGGAGGGCGTAGAACTTGTCGGCGGTCCGAGTGTCGTGGCACATGACCTTTGACATCTGGTTGCGTACGTCGCTGCATTGTGTGTTTCTGGACTGGAGCGGCACAAGGAAAGATGCGGGGTCACAGGCCATTCCCGGCGGGACACTCGGCGGTGCTTTGCTGGCTGGGTCACTTACCATCGTGGCCACAGCTGTACGCAGGTCTGTGAGTGAAGGATTACCAGGTAGCATCATGGCCTTCCATGCCCTCCTGGCGAAGGCTGTGATGTTGTTAACGCGCCGGTGATTGGTGTTGAACATTACGAGGTCGGTGTTGGGTTTCAGCTTTGCTCGGATGCGCATCCACGCCTCGAACCAGCCGAACTCCTCGTGCGTCAGGAACAACTGGGCACAGCCAAAGGCCCTTGCGGTCTTGTGGTTGGTAACCTATGGAGGTAAGCAGAAAAGGAATTAATTAATTAATTATTGAATTGATGAGCTGGGTGTCAGAGCGAGCGAACTTACATTGATTACCACCCCGGGAGAGTCCGGGGACGACGACCTCCTAGCTTCCCCCACCTCCTGCACCGTCATGTTGGTTACGACCCCTGCTCGATGGCCGGAGGTGGAAGCCAGGAAGGTCGCGAGAAACCCATAGAGTAGGTGTCTGAGCGAAATGTCGTCCCTCCTCCGCGATGATCGCTCTAAAAGCCTCGGGATCCAGGTGTGACACTGGCCAAAGCACCTGCGGAGAATGTCTGGGGTTACACAGCGCTGCACTTTTTCCCCCATCACCCGCAGTTGTTGCAGAAGCACGGGCGTTCCTATCTGGTTGTTCGCTTGCTTCAGGGCTCGGATGATGGACACAATCTGTGTCTTTGAAAGCCTGGAGCTCCGCGGTGGTGTCTCGGAGAAGTATGTCATAAACTGTCGGACGTTCACAAGGTAAACTTTGACAGTGGTTATGGCCCTACCCCGGCCGGTCAGGTCTGCCGGCCAACTGAGGACGCGCGCTGCGTCGTTAAGGAACCTCCAGGAACCGAGCCCGGTCTTCTCCGAGGCCATGTGGGCCAGGAAGGCCCGCAATCTTCCCATCTTTGAGGTAACATTTTCGAGGTGCTTTGAAGAGGGCATAGCACCGACTAGATGTGTCCTGTACTCATCCAGGTACCTGTCTACAACCACAGGGAAATCGAGCGTTCTACCAACCGTGGTGGAGGTAGGGAGCTGGCGTTCCTCCTCCTCGTCGTCCTGCTGGCGGCCAGAGGGCGGCAGCCGGTCCGGCGAAGGCCGGGGCGGAGAAGGTGAGAAGCGGGGCGGGCTCACCGGTGGAGAGGGAGCTGGGCTCGCTGCTGGAGAGCTAGCTGCCGGGGATGGTGTTCTGGCCAGAGGTGGTGGGCTGGCCGGTGGTGGAGAGCGCTCCGGGGATGGTGTTCTGGCCAGAGGTGGTCTGCTGGCTGGTGGAGAGCGCTCCGGGGATGGTGTCCTGCCCGGAGATGGTGGTCTGGGCCCTGGAGAGGCCGGTGGAGAGCGGGGCGGGCCTCCCGGCGATGGTGTCCTCGCCGGAGATGGTGGGCTGCGAGCTGGAGAGGCCGGTTGCTCCTGGGCGTCCAGATCCAGCCGCGAAGCAAGGCGTGGGTGTGGTCTGGTCGCTCGGAGCTCCCTCAAAAGCTGGACAGTCCGCCTCCGTCGCAAAACCCGAAGGGCCCGCCTCTTCTCCGCCTGCCTGATGTCGCGGTGGCCCTCGAGCAAGTGGTGGTAAACCCACGAACCCTGGTAGCGGCAGCCGGGCAGCGGGCAGGGCATCCCCCGTACCGAGACCCTGCCCGTTGCCTGGGCAAGCAGGATGCGCCGCTCCCGCTTGTTCTTGACGCCGTGGGTGTCTTCGAGGTGATCTCTCATATGGCGGTATTTCACCTTACAAAGAGGGCAACGATACCTGTACTTGGAAGCCGTCATCTCTCCGTGGAAGATCCGATAGCAATGGGGAAGAAGCAGGTGCAATCCACCCGCTTATATACACAGCCCGCAGGAAATTATGCCTGGCGTCACTTCCGCCCAAGGCTGGGACCTCCGGCCGGAGACGTTCCCCTCAATTCCGGGCACCGGTGTTTGAATAGGTGCCCTCTCAACCTGGGGACGTCTCCGGCCCACCGCTGAGTCGCTTTTGTTACCGCCCTAAGGCGGGTTAGGGCCTCGGTCGCCCCCGCCGTGGGGCCGCGGCCCTCCGGACGGAAGTCCGCTCGCCCGCGGCTTCCGGTCCGCCGCCGGACCGTTCGGGCGGAAAGGCGGGCATCGTGTCTTTGGTTCCGTGGGTGTCAGAGTACGGATGGATGGATGCGTGGATGCGTGGATGCGTGGATGCATTTATGCAGGTGAGCGATTGAGTCTCTGGCTGGCTGGCTGGCTGGCTGGCTGGCTGGCTGGAGCTCCGGTTCGAGCAGGTGAGTGGATCCGTAGGTGAGTATCCGATTACGGTCAGCGCTTCCCCCCCTGTGGGAGGGGTCGTGGATGGTCCGGTGACGGTCGTGGCCGGACCGGGGGTCTCTCCAGGGACCCCCGGTCCGGCTGCGGCCTTCTCTGGACCGTCCACGCCCCCGCCTTCTGGATCGTGACCCTACCAGGGGCACGAAAAAAACACACACAGAACCTCAACAGCAGCTCTGACACTTAGAGCAAAATGGGAGGTGGGAAAAAAAAAAAGCTTAATATTGCTTGCTCTACCAGGGCCACGAAAAAAAAACTTTAAAGATCCCAGGCACTTAGAGCAAAAGGGGAGGTGGGAAAAAAAAAGCTTAATATTGCTTGCCCTACCAGGGGCACGAAAAAAAAACTTTAAAGATCCCAGGCACTTAGAGCAAAAGGGGAGGTGGGAAAAAAAAAAGCTTAATATTGCTTGCCCTCCCAGGGCCACGAAAAAAAAACTTTAAAGATTGCTTGCCCTACCAGGGGCACGAGCTTCCAGGGGGGGCGCATTGGTTGGTGTAGTCCGAGGGGGGGGTGCTTAAGTGTGGGTACAAGGGACCGAGAGGTGCGTGTGGTTGTTTGTGGGTCTCCATGCGTTTGTGGGAGCTCGTTTGAAATGTGTGGCCGGGCAGCTTGGCTCTGTGTGGGCTTGAGATGTGAGTTTGTGCCCTGTGGGGCTCTGAAATTGCACAAAGACCCCTCCGGAGGTTTGCAGGGCACGTTTCCATGACTGTTTGCCGTTTTAAAGCTGCATTCCGGGCGTATTGGCTGGTGAGAGTGGCCCACGGAGGTTTCATCCGCTGTCCTTTGGCTCCATCTTGTGGGCGAAAAAAAGTACTGCGCCTTGCGGGTTTCAGTGCTTTGTTTTGGGCGTATTGGTGTAATTTTGTCCCCCCTGGAGCTCCGGGGCGGGATTTTTGACAGAATAAGGATTCCTGGAGGTGTGCAGGTGAGTGTTTGTGCTGAATGAGGCCTGCTTGTGGCTTCCTTGAGTGGGCATGCAATAAAGAAATTTCCCCCCAGCTGGTTGTCAGTGTGATTTTTGACAGAATAAGGATTCCTGGATGTCTGCAGGGGTCAGGTTTGAATATTCCAGCCTCTTTCCAGGCACTATTTTCAGGGTAAATGTCAAGTGTGGTGGCCTCTGACCTCCAGGCCTGGTTGTCAGTGTGATTTTTGACAGAATAAGCATTCCTGGAGGTCTGCAGGGGTCAGGTTTGACTTTTGCAGCCTCTTTCCAGGCACTATTTTCAGGGTAAATGTCAAGTGTGGTGGCCTCTGACCTCCAGGCCTGGTTGTCAGTGTGATTTTTGACAGAATAAGCATTCCTGGAGGTCTGCAGGGGTCAAGTTTGAATCTTCCAGCCTCTTTCCAGGCACTATTTTCAGGGTAAATGTCAAGTGTGGTGGCCTCTGACCTCCAGGCCTGGTTGTCAGTGTGATTTTTGACAGAATAAGCATTCCTGGAGGTCTGCAGGGGTCAAGTTTGAATCTTCCAGCCTCTTTCCAGGCACTATTTTCAGGGTATTTATTGATTTAAGCTCCCGGTCTGGCGGTCTGTGGCTCCATCTTGTGGGCGAAAAAAATTACTGCGCCTTGCGGGTTTCAGTGCTCTGTTTTGGGCGTATTAATTTAATTTTGTCCCCTTTGGAGCTCCGGGGCCGGATTTTTAACAGAATAAGGATTCCTGGATGTCTCCAGGGGTCGGGTTTGATTTATCCAGCCCCTTTCCATGCCCTGTTTTCCGGGTATTAATTAATGAAAGCCCCCTTTGACCTCCAGGCCTGGTTGTACGGGTGATTTTTAACAGAATAAGGATTCCTGGATGTGTCAAGGGGTCATATTAGATTTTTCTAGCCTCATTCCAGGCACTATTTTCCGGGTATTAATTAATGAAAGCCCCCTTTGACCTCCAGGCCTGGTTGTACGGGTGATTTTTAACAGAATAAGGATTCCTGGATGTCTCCAGGGGTCGGGTTTGATTTATCCAGCCCCTTTCCATGCCCTGTTTTCCGGGTATTAATTAATGAAAGCCCCCTTTGACCTCCAGGCCTGGTTGTACGGGTGATTTTTAACAGAATAAGGATTCCTGGATGTCTCCAGGGGTCGGGTTTGATTTATCCAGCCCCTTTCCATGCCCTGTTTTCCGGGTATTAATTAATGAAAGCCCCCTTTGACCTCCAGGCCTGGTTGTACGGGTGATTTTTAACAGAATAAGGATTCCTGGATGTCTGCAGGGGTCAAGTTTGATTTTTCCAGCCTCTCTCCAAGCACTATTTTCAGGGTATTTATCAAGTAAGGCTGCCTCTGACCTCCAGGCCTGGTTCCAAGTGTGATTTTTAACAGAATAAGGATTCCTGGATGTCTGCAGGGGTCAGGTTTGATTTTTCCAGCCCCTTTCCATGCAATATTTTCAGGGTATATATTAATTGTGGTGGCCTCTGACCTCCAGGCCTGGTTCTCAGTGTGATTTTTAACAGAATAAGGATTCCTGGATGTCTGCAGGGGCCAGGTTTGATTTTTCCAGCCCCTTTCCATGCACTATTTTCAGGGTATATATTAATTGTGGTGGCCTCTGACCTCCAGGCCTGGTTCTCAGTGTGATTTTTAACAGAATAAGGATTCCTGGATGTCTGCAGGGGCCAGGTTTGATTTTTCCAGCCCCTTTCCATGCACTATTTTCAGGGTATGTATTAATTGTGGTGGCCTCTGACCTCCAGGCCTGGTTCCAAGTGTGATTTTTAACAGAATAAGGATTCCTGGATGTCTGCAGGGGTCATATTAGATTTTTCTAGCCTCATTCCAGGCACTATTTTCCGGGTATTTATTAATTTTTTCTGAATTTAAGCTCCCGGTCTGGTTATCTGTGGCTCCATCTTGTGGACGGAGAAAAGCACTGCTCCCAGCCGCCGTGACAGCGCTTTATTTCGGGCTTGCTTAATTAATTGCGGGTCTCTGTGTGTGATTTTTAACAGAATAATGATTCCTGGAAGTCTTTAGGGGTCAGGTTTGATTTTTCCAGCCCCTTTCCATGCGCTGTTTTCAGGGTATTAATTAATTGCTGCAGCCCTTCACTTGCAGGCCTGGTTCTATGGTTGAATTTCTACAGAATAGCAAAGTGTGGAGGCCTCCAGGGGTCGAATTTGATTCAAAAATGCATTTCCCCCGGGAAACCTATATATTGCCGGAAAGCTTAGACCGTGAGCAGTGTGCCGGTGCCGTTCGTTGCGCTGTGCGGTGTTCACGGGACGCGGGAGTAGCGGATACGGGATTACCGGTGTTTCCGGACATTTTCGATCTCCATAAAAGTGTTTAAAAATGCATTCCCCCCGGGAAACCTATATATCCCCGGAAAGCTCGGACTCCGAGGAGTAGCCCGGTGCCGTTGTTTCCGCTCGGGGACGAATTAAAAATCGAAAACCGAATTTCGCAAAAACGGTCAAAAGTCCGCTTTCCCGGCGGCCGAATTCTCTGAAACCGGGATCAATGAAGCCAGGAGAATGCGCTGATCACGGCAAAATTATCCCCCGGTCCCGGAGACGCACTTCGATTTTCGGACCTCCGCGGTACCCTCTTGCAGCTGACGCTGAATCTGCAGCACCTCTCTGTCGTCGGATACGAGCTTCGGCACGCACCGGTAGTCTTTTGACCTCCGTAAAAATCTTTAAAAATGCATTTTCCCCGGGAAACCTATATATTGCCGGAAAGCTTAGGCTCTGAGGAGTAATTCGGCGTGGTCCTTTCCGCTCGGGGACGCTCACAGGGG
>NC_057873.1:150980-225355 GCF_019740435.1 Gambusia affinis
GAAAGCAGCCAAAGATCTGAACTGTGACATTCAGGAAGTGGCAGATAAAAAAGCTTAAAGTAGGAAGTCTTCAGAGTCTGGAGCCTCATCCTGATCACATCAAGAGACGAAGCTTCACTCCACATCCAGAGGAAACATGGACCAAACAGCTCTGATGCTGCTTCTGTGTCTCTGCAGCTCAGGTAGGACTCCACTTTCAAACAAAACACTAATATTCACCAGAGTTCAAATTAAAAATGATCGACTGATAAACATGTTAAATTTTACAAACATAAAACTGGAAACTGTTTCTAGTCTCAGATCATAGAGCTGCTGCTACACAGTTAGTGATGTTTATATTGTCTACTTGCTGCTAAGGAGCCAATAAAATCAAGAATTGTTGGTTTTTGTGTTTTTATGATGTAAAACACTTTGAACTGCCTTGTTGCTGAAATGTGCTATAAAATAATCTGATTGATTGATTGATAAGGAGAAGCTGCAGAAACTCTGCAGCAGCGCTGAATCTGCGCAGTAAACAGGTGGAGCCACATAAAATGGCTCCTTCTGCATGAATTCTCTCATCTTCCTCTTGGCTCCACAGGTTCTCTAGGAGGTTCTGGTCAGGCCCGTTTGCTGGCCAACCAAGCCCAGTAGCACCACGGTCATTGGACCAGCTTCTGGTACCGCTGGTTGTGTTGGTGAAAACGTTTGAGCTCCGTCTGGCGAGTGTCTCAGGCAGGATGTCGAACTCGCCTGCTGCAGATTAGAATCAATCAACCAATCGATCAGTTTATTTGTAAAGCACATTTCAGCACCAAGGCGGTTCAAAGAGCTTTACGTCATAAAAACACAAAAAGTCCTAAAGACACCACACAGTAAACCAGTAAACAGTACATTTTGTCAAAGTGTCGTCGTTACACATCAAAATGTTGTTCAGTGTTTCATTTATTATGTTTCAACAGCAAATCTGACCAGCTGGGATTTTAGTCCAGATTAAATGAACTCAGTGTTTCGGTTGTTTTGCAGAGTTAATTGTTGAAACAGCTTTTCAATAATTTAGCTGATGAATGAAAGGTTGGAGATTGGCCTGTAATTCTGCAGTAATTATTTGTTCAGATCGTTTTAGTTTTTTATATCAGTGGTTTGAAAACTGCTGGGGGAAAACACCTGATGAGAGCGAAGAGTTTACTATTAGAATCAGATCAGATGAAATGACAGGCAGAACTTTCTTAAGAAAAGTTGTGGATGTTATTATCTTTGGGCATAACATGGATATTAGATTCTGTGTGGCTGTGAATGTTGACCCTCTAATATTTTTTTATTTTTATTAATTTGTTTTGTCTGAAGAGTTTTTGAGGCGCTAGTGGTTTTATTTTTGTGATAGTAGGCAGACAGGAAAGAGGGCGAGGAGAGAGAGGAAGACATGCGGCAAAGGTTGTCGGGACCCGGAGTCGAACCCGCAACCTCCACATCGAGAACAAAGGCCTCCAAACGTGGGGCGTGCTAACCTCCTGCTCCACCACAGCACGCCCCAGATAATATTTATATAATCTAATATTTTTAATTTTCTCTGCAGCGTATTTGTCAAATTCATTGCAGGTCAGGTTGTTTGTCAGCCTGTCAACTGTGGCAAATAAACCTCAATCATTGTTCATGTTTTTGTTTATAATTTCTGCAAAGAATGTTTCCTTTGCATGTTTTAGTGTAGAGTAATATCTTCACAGTCTTTCTTAATAGATTTCATAATAAACAAAGTTGAGTTTTCCTCCATTTAAATTCGGCCCGACAGCAAAATTGTCTTGCAGATTTAACTGTTGACACATTTCTCCATGGAGGTTTGTTCCTACCAGACACGACCTTCACTTTAATGTAGGCAATGAAATCAATGACATCGGAAATTTTATGATGGAAGTTATCTACCAGCTCATCTACAAGGTTTGATGAGCTGCTCTGCTTCTGGTTGCTCTGGATTCAGAATCAGAACCAGAATCTTCTGGATTTAACAACTTTTTACACAAAAACAATAAATTTGACTTTGGTTGGTTTCAGTAAAGAAATAAAATATAAATGGGTAGAAAAGGTGAATAATAAGAAACATTTCAGGTCTTACTACAGAGCGTAAATAACACTTAGGTCTGGGCTTTAACTAGGCCATTCCAACATAAAGATGGTTAGATCAGAACCATCCATGATAGCTCTGCCTCTAACAGGAGGAAAAATCAAGAGAAGATAAAATAAACATGATCAACAGGATCCTGTCAACACATCCTAAATCTGTCTTTGCTTTTTGTAACCCAACATGTAAATGTTGTTTCTTCCAGCGCTGTCTGATGAACTCAGACTGGTAGCAGGAAGGAGTCGCTGTGTTGGCAGACTGGAGAAGAAGAATCTGGGAGACTGGGAACCAGTGGATTATTGGAACAGGAACTGGAACTTTACATCAGTAGCTGTAGTTTGCAGACAGCTCCACTGTGGATCTGTGTTGTCGTTACGAAGTGATGAGGACTACAATGTAGTGATCGTCTGTTCAGGTGATTTCATATCCTGTCCATTGTCTTCCTGTTCTGCTTCAAATTCCACTATAAAAAATTCTCACTTCCAGCTCAGTCTGGGCTTCTTCCCCTTCACCTGGATTCACTCTGGTAGAGTTTCTACTGGACCAATCAGTGAACAGAAGAAGAAGTTTGAACCATGATTAATTTTCTGTTATTTTTGTCATGTTCCGTGTTTTTCTGTGTGTTTATTTTCAGTTTTCTGTGTTTCTGAGTCTCCGTGTTGTCCTGTCGCCCTTTGATTAGTTCCCAGGTGTGTCTCGTCCCCTGATTACCTCATGTGTATTTAGTGTCTCCTGTGTCTCTGTGTATTTGTTGCGTCCTTTCTGTCTGCCTGGTTGTATGCCACGCATTATTTCTGTTGCTACCAGTGTGAACCCTGGCTTCTGCGCAGACATGCCGCCAGAATTTTGTGGACTGTTTGGAGCTGGAATTATTATTAAATTGTCTTTTCATCCACTTTACCTGGGTCTATGGCGTCTGCCTCACCACTTCACCACCATTTCACGACAATTTTAGAAACATAGTCTCTGTAGTTTTAGCAATGGCAGTGGAGGAAGTTCAGTCCATGGTGGCCACACTTCCACATATTGAATTAACATTAACAGTCACCTCATTTGGCTCTTCTCTGTTTATGGTGGACAAATTATTGTAAGGTAACATCTGCTGGTTGTATTGTCTTCATTCTAAATGCTAGTGAACTCTCACCAAATGAAGATATTTGGGTTGCATGCACAAGGTTGGGAGATGTTTTCCTGCAGCTGCATGAGAACCAGACCGTCTCTCCATCAGCCTTTCAGTGAAAATGTTGAAGAAACTTTTTTCTTTCTGCATCCACAGACTCAGTCAGGCTGGTTCAAGGGACCAACCGGTGCTCAGGCAGACTGGAGGTGAAGACCAACCAGTCGTGGTCCTCAGTGTGTGAAAAAGACTTTGACCTGCAGGATGCAAAGGTGGTCTGCAGGGAGATTGGCTGTGGGTCTCCTTCAGTCCTCCAGGGGGCGCTCTATGGAGAAGCAGAGGCTCCAGTGGGGAGCAGAGAGTTCCTGTGTGAAGGCAGTGAGTCTGCTCTGATGAACTGCAGCAGCAGGAAGTATTCAGGTAGAAACAGCTGCTCACCTGGTCAAGCTGTTGGACTCACCTGTTCAGGTAGAGGAGGATCTGCAGACCTGCTGCTGTTCACTGCTTCACTTCCTTCATTAATGAACTCTCTGTCTCTGCTCAGATCAAGAGATCAGGTTGGTGGGAGAGGCCAGCCGATGTGCTGGGAGACTGGAGATGAAACATCATGAAGAGTGGAGACCAGTGGATGTTTGGAATCCTTACTGGAACATGAACTCAGTTGCTGCAGTTTGTGCTGCACTGGACTGTGGTTCTGCTGTTTCAGCAAGAAATTCATGGATAACTTCAGAGAGACCAGTTTGGAAGATCTGGTATGACTGTTTCCAGTCAGGATCTGCATTAAAGAACTGTTTCCCTGATGATGGAAACAGTTATTGGAGCCATGAGCTCATCTGCTCAGGTAACTCTGAACTCTCCTATTTATTTCTTTTAAAATGTTTCTTCCATCAGGTTCCAGATGTCTGCAGAGAAACCGTCACCTTTAACTAAGAACCTGAAACTTTGAGGAGAGAGAAACTAAAGTAATTTAAATATCCAGATAAAGTTTTCAGTTTAGCCCACATATATGAACAAAAACTCATCATTTTGATAACTTTTAATCTCTGCTGCTTTGAAGTCGATGCATCAAAATCCCAGGAGGAGTTCAAGGAAATCAGACATTTTCAAAACCTGAAAATTAGCAGAAAATGACTTTTGATCCAAAATGGTGGATTTCCTGTTTTTAGTGAAAATAGAAGGAAAATCTTTTGTTTATTATGGTTGTTGGCCTGGATGAACTAGGGGGCGCTGTTGAGTCATTTTGCCAAATTTATTTTTAAATCAACTGAAAAATTAACAATTTCACAGAGATTAAAGTTTTCTTGACACTTACTGAGTTTATGAAAATGTTTATGTCCCAAAAATATGATAAATTCAGCAGAAATAAAAATGAATAATAAAATTCCAGGTTCAGTCGGTTTCACTTCATCTTTGATGCTCTGAGATTTTCTAGTTTGGTTTTCTTGTCCTTTATTTTTATAAACTCAGAGATGTTTCCATGTGAATCTAGAAAAATAAAGTTCTGAAATATTTTAAACCTTTTTTGTTTTTGCATCCACAGACTCAGTCAGGCTGGTTCAAGGGACCAACCGGTGCTCAGGCAGACTGGAGGTGAAGACCAACCAGTCGTGGTCCTCAGTGTGTGAAAAAGACTTTGACCTGCAGGATGCAAAGGTGGTCTGCAGGGAGATTGGCTGTGGGCCTCCTTCAGTCCACCAGGGGGCGCTCTATGGAGAAGCAGAGGCTCCAGTGGGGAGCAGAGAGTTCGTGTGTGAAGGCAGTGAGTCTGCTCTGCTGAACTGCAGCAGCAGGAAGAGTTCAGGTAGAAACAGCTGCTCACCTGGTCAAGCTGTTGGACTCACCTGTTCAGGTAGAGGAGGATCTGCAGACCTGCTGCTGTTCACTGCTTCACTTCCTTCATTAATGAACTCTGTCTCTGCTCAGATCAAGACAACTTCAGGTTGGTGGGAGAGGCCAGCCGATGTGCTGGAAGACTGGAGATGAAACGTCAAGAAGAGTGGAGACCAGTGGATGTCAGTTATTATAACTGGAACATGAACTCAGCTGCTGCAGTTTGTGCTGAACTGGACTGTGGTTCTGCTGTTTCAGCAAGAAAGTCAAAGGAAGATTCAGAGAGACCAGTTTGGGGGATCTTTTCTGACTGTTTCCAGTCAGGATCTGCATTAAAGAACTGTGTACCTCATGATATAAACAGTGATAAGAGCCATGAGCTCATCTGCTCAGGTAACTCTGAACTCTCATATTTATTTATTTTAAATGTTTCTTCCATCAGGTTCCAGATGTCTGCAGAGAAACCGTCACCTTTAACTAAGAACTTGAAACCTTGAGGAGAGAAACTAAAATAATTTAAATATCCAGATAAAGTTTTCAGTTTAGCCCACATAGATGAACAAAAACTCATCATTTTGATAACTTTTAATCTCTGATGCTTTGAAGTCGATGCATCAAAATCCCAGGAGGAGTTCAAGGAAATCAGACATTTTCAAAACCTGAAAATTCACAGAAAATGACTTTTGATCCAAAATGGTGGATTTCCTGTTTTTAGTGAAAATAGCAGGAAAACCTTTTGTTTGTTATGGTTGTTGGCCTGGATGAACTAGGGGGCGCTGTTGAGTCATTTTGCCAAATTGATTTTTAAATCAACTGAAATATTAACAATTTCACAGAAATTAAAGTTCAACATTTAGTGAGTTTATGAACATGTTTATGTCCCAAAAATATGATAAATTCAGCAGAAATAAAAATTATTGATAAAATTCCAGGTACAGTCGGTTTCACTTCACCTTTGATGCTCTGAGATTTTCTAGTTTGGTTTTCTTGGCCTTTATTTTTATAAACTCAGAGATGTTTCCATGTGAATATAGAAAAATAAAGTTCTGAAATATTTTAAACCTTTTTTCTTTCTGCATCCACAGACTCAGTCAGGCTGGTTCAAGGGACCAACCGGTGCTCAGGCAGACTGGAGGTGAAGACCAACCAGTCGTGGTCCTCAGTGTGTGAAAAAGACTTTGACCTGCAGGATGCAAAGGTGGTCTGCATGGAGATTGACTGTGGGTCTCCTTCAGTCCTCCAGGGGGCGCTCTATGGAGAAGCAGAGGCTCCAGTGGGGAGCAGAGAGTTCCTGTGTGAAGGCAGTGAGTCTGCTCTGCTGAACTGCAGCAGCAGGAAGAGTTCAGGTAGAAACAGCTGCTCACCTGGTCAAGCTGTTGGACTCACCTGTTCAGGTAGAGGAGGATCTGCAGACCTGCTGCTGTTCACTGCTTCACTTCCTTCATTAATGAACTCTCTGTCTCTGCTCAGATCAAGACAACTTCAGGTTGGTGGGAGAGGCCAGCCGATGTGCTGGGAGACTGGAGATGAAACATCAAGAAGAGTGGAGACCAGTGGATGCTTGGGATCATTACTGGAACATGAACTCAGCTGCTGCAATTTGTGCTCAACTGGACTGTGGTTCTGCTGTTTCAGAAAGAAATTCATGGATAGCTTCACAGAGACCAGTTTGGAAGATCTGGTCTGACTGTTTCCAGTCAGGATCTGCATTAAAGAACTGTTTACCTGATTATGTAAACAGTGATAAGAGCCATGAGATCATCTGCTCAGGTAACTCTGAACTCTCATATTTATTTATTTAAAATGTTTCTTCCATCAGGTTCCAGATGTCTGCAGAGAAACCGTCACCTTTAACTAAGAACCTGAAACCTTGATGAGAGAGAAACTATAACTGATTTAAATATTACTGACAGACTATAGATCTATCATAAAGGTGCTAGTAATCATGTATAAACATGTTAGTAACCATGGCAACCAGTCTGTGATGAGCTCCTGTCTCTTTCTCATACATGCCATCTTGTTTTCCACCTCAGATTAGATCCAGTTGTCTCTGTGTTTCCTCTGCGTTCCCAGGTCTGCTGGTTGAGCCGCTCATCTTCCTCTCTCCCTCCACTGACGGGGTTTCCACAGGCAGAAAGCAGGGGTCTGAGCTCCTCATTGGATCAAGTTTCAGCATCATGTGCTCCATCAGACCTCAGTATGAAGGCGGCTCCTTCCAGCTCATCTTCAGCACCTCTAACTACACTCAGAACCACACCCTGCCAGCTGTTAATCACTCCGCCCTCTTCCTGTTCTCTGCTGCTGGCCACGCCCACCAAGGAACCTACCGCTGCGTTTACCACGTCTACGTTCTCTCCTATAACTTCTCCTCTATGAGCCAGCCTCTCAACCTCACTGTCTCAGGTAAACTCATGGAGTCCATCAGGAAAAGTTCTGCTTCAGGTGAACCAGCAGCTGTCTGCCTCATTCATGAGGTCAGAGAGGAGGATTGATGATATTAATGTTCATGATCAGATCTACAGGCAGCATGAAAACAAGGGTCTATATGATTATTTTCTAACTGGACTCATCAGATGAAAGCTGATCCTGAATCTGTTTCATTCAGTTTCAGCCTCTCTCACTGCTTTGATCATCAGACTGGTTGTCGTCCTGCTGGGTTTGCTGGGATCAGTCCTGGTCCTCTACTTTAAGGTACTGCATGTATCATGCATGATGTGTTCAGTTGGGAAAGTTCTTGCATTGAAGCTGAACCATCCTCTGTTTCCAGGCCAAGAGAAACCAGAAGTCTGGACCAGGAAACAACCATCATGATGAAGGATCCAGAGCTGAAGGCAGCTTAGAGGAGGAGACTGCAGTCTGAAGGAACCAGGAGAAAATGATCTTCATTTCACATCCACAGGAAGGAGCAGAGAGATGTTTCAGACTCCTGGAAATCTATCCGTCTATGTATCTATGATAAAATGTCTCTGTGCTCCTGCAGCAGGAAGGAAGTTCAACATTCAGAAATTTGTATCTGGACTAAACCTACTTAAGTAAAACCTATATAAGAAGGGAACACAAAACATTCAACAAACAAAATATAACAGAAAACCCACTTCATCAAAATCTGATCTTACTCAACCTTGCAAGGATAACATATGGTAGAATATTTAGGGGTCAAAGGTCAGGTAGCCAATTCATCAGACAATGTGGACAAGCTGCCTCCGATCTTCTACCATGATAAAGTTAACTATGTAGTCAACATGAAGAGTGTAAACGCCGTAAACGAGCTTCACTGCCTGAAATTCATGGACGCATATAATTAGTATTTCAACAGCTTTGTTAAGGAGATAAAAACTCTCTGTGTGAATAATGAGGTTCTGGTGACTGGAAGACCAAGTACATGTAGCAACAAACATTTAGGCTACATGTCTGCTTATCTTGCAGATGGGATGGAAAATTTTATGGTTACTATGATTATAAATGAATCGATTCATAACAGTTTTATGGTTCTTGTGTAAAGCATGTGCTCATGGGAAAGTCTTCTGAAGCTGTTTCTCTGAACTTTTTATTAGAAAGTTGTATAATATTTTCTTCTTTGCATTCTTATAACATCCTTAAATGTTTAATATGCTTTATGAAAGAAAATGTGTATGTTTTCAGTCTGTTTTGTAGCTATTTAGATTGTTAAACTGTGAAAGTAACGAAACCTTTCCTATAAAACAGTAAGCTGTGTTTTTCTCGAGGATCTTTCTCCTGACTGTGTTCAGTGAACAGAGACTCCAAATGCTGTAAAGCCTTCAAATAAATATTGACAAAGAATTTATAAATTCCCTATGGTTTTTGATAGTTTTTCCTCAGTCTGTTAAATATCATTTCAACCACAAACAGGATCCAGCGAGTTGGAGAGGTCGAGGGCGACGGGAGGTAAACTTCAGAGTCTGAGGTATGAAGAAATGTAAATCAATTAAAATAGGTGCAAAAATAGCTTAATGAGAAATGTGAAGAAACATAAATGACAAAGAAATAAAAAGGAAATGATTAGAAAAAAAATATGACAAACATATGAATGTGTGGATGAGAGAAGCTGAATGCAGAGTGGAAGGCAGCAATGGCACATTTTATTAGGGTATTTCAGGACATCAGCAAACTGGTTTGTGTTTATCATCCACAAGGTGGTGGAGTGGTGGAAGGGGACAGCATGAGGTCTGCAGTACCCACCTTGTCTCTGTGGTCATCAGGGGTTTGTCAGTAGTGTTGAGGAAAAATTATTATTTTTAGTGCTTAATACAGTTAATCTTATGGCATGTGTAAAAGGTATATTGAACATTCTTATTTTGAACAAATTTCCTAATTTTGAACAGGTTTGTGTTAAGGATTTAAAACTAAACTATTCAATCGGTAAGTATTCAAAAACAGGAACCAAATGCAGATCAAAAGGGATCTCTCTGTGAGGCTCCTGCTGTGTTATCAGAGGACAGGAGGCCATAAAATTAGCATCCCCTGGAGGGTAGTATCATTTGAGCCTGGAGGAGAGAAGCCTGTTTATTTCACAGAAGATCAAACGTTTTCCAGAACCAACATCTGGGATGGTGTAAAACTAAATACAATATAGAATGTTTAAACCACTAACATTTATTTTATAAAACATTTTGGGACAATATCTGAATCAAATGTAAATTGTTTGAATGAAAATGTTTTGTTTAGTATTAGAAAAATGTTCAGGATTTAAGCTAAAGGGGGTTTTGGAAAATGATTGTGTTAACAATGCTTAGGATTGAATGTTATGTTTCATAGGTTAGAAAAAGGAATTGCACCTCATTTTGTTCTGTTGATTTTATGTGACAAGGCAAGGATTTAAATCTTTTGAGAATGCTGATTCCAGATGGGAAAGAACTGGGTTTTGTGAAGGTAACCTTTCCTTGAACCAAATTACTGGATTTAGCTTTGTTAAGGAGAAGATAACGGGAGACACTTCGAATTTCACAGGTATCTGTGAAGTCTTGTTTTATGCTTTTATTTGCCCAAATGGCCTTAGAGCCAGAAGACCAGGATGCAGCTGCTTGCTCCATTGTTCTACCAAGGAGCAAATGGCCTTTGATCTTTGGCGTAAAAAAGAGGAAGTTCTAAGTTTTTCTGAGTGTCTAAGGTAGCTTCTGGTTGGTCAAACAGAAGTACGCCTTAATTGAATATATTAACAAGGAAAGAAACACCTCCACTATAAAAGTTTGTGCACAATAATAATAATTCAGATAGCTGCCATTATTTTGCCTTTTTGGCACCAGCTCTCTCCAAAGACATGTCTTTGCCTTTTCTTTCTCTATCTTTTGTCTGTCTCAGGTAATGAATCTGTATCTCTGTTGTTCTGCAGTTTTGTTGTTAATTCATACGTTGTTTGCTATTGGACTAAACTCTGTAATTCTGTGACGTCATCACGCATTGTTGTTTCCTTGTCGCCACACGCCGCCCGCTGAGAGGACCTGGGATCAGAGGAAGAGAGAGCCAAGCTCTTTCCAAATTAAGCTAATTTAAAATACTCTTCCTTAACAATAGATACTCTGTGTGGCCTCAGTGTCCCACTGAAAGTATTGACCAGGTTCATTCGCTGCGGGAAGCACAGAGGGATTGTGGGGAATCATACCTGGCTGTCAAAAGGAGCTGGTATATTCCAACATTGCTGAGCCCAATGTCCACACACAAACGGCCACAGATGTAACATACGTCACGCTCTCTTGGCCCTCCACCCCTTTGCTCCACGGCCTCGCTCCATGCCTCTCCATCCATGGCCAACCCCACGCAACCCTCCTCCATGTTCCTGTTTTGAGAATATAAAGAAGGGTAAAGAGGAGCAGGTGCTCCCCCATTTTGATTAGTGTTTTGCCAGTAGTTAGAAACCCCACCATGTGTAGGTGAAACTTGTGAGGGGGGTTGCAGGACCATGCAACCATAACATGGTCCTGTTTATCTCTTTTTTTACTTAGTTTTTGTTTTGCTTCCTGCAGTTGGAGTTTCAGTAACTGAGTTTCTAAATCCTTGGTGTCAGACTGTTTTTTCTTTAACTCGTCCTGCGCCTTTAAGAACTGATGAAGCAGGTGTCTCTCCAATCTCACATGTTCACACCCTGCAAGATCTGGATTGTTTTTATAGATTGCACAACCTGTTCAGGGACGCCTTTTAAAACTGCTTCTCTAAACATTTTAGTGAAGTTTGTGGATTTTAGGATTAACTAGTTTTCTTGAGCCTGGTTTCTGCAGATTTATTTATATACTCTTTGGGATCCATGTTACAATCCCACTCAAATTTAGTAATAGGAGCTGTGGTGGCTGGAGGAAACTGCTGTTTTATTGCTCGAGCCAAAGGCGTGATGAATTGGTGAACTGCAGTTGAATTATTTACATTTTGTGTCCCTGCTGCATTCTCCAGCTCTTTCATGACCATTCCAGACATAGATCTGCTCATTATTGCTCTAAAATCACCCATAGCCAGAGTCATGCCTGATGTGAACAGGTCTAACTCTGCCAGCCAAAGGCTCCCACTCTGCCTGAGTTCTGTCTCTGCCTTCTGACTGTTTTTTATGCAGCCTCTTTTAGTGAAAACTCCTGCCTCTTCCTGCTTTTCCATTGCGTCTATCAATACTTTTTTAGAATCAATTATCCCTTGCAGCAAGTATTTTCCCAATGGCTGTCTGTTTAACACGTCGCCTCCTTTCTTCTCCACCAGACATTTCATCTTTTTTTGCAGTTTTCCTTCTTCCCCCTTATTCTGAAATTCGTTATGCTCTGCCAGATAAGTTATTAGTCCATCTATTTACTCACCAAGTGTAATCCAAGGCCCTATGCCCCACTTTGAATCGTATTTCTCCTTGTCGACCTCATCCGCCATGTTCAGAGCCAGAAATCATCTCTTCTCTTCTCTCTGCCTTCTTACTCTTCGCACGGCAGCGAGAAAACCAACACAGCAGATAAATGTAGCCTGTGCTATATTTTGGGTTCATTCATTTCAATTCATGTGAATGTTAAATATGTTAAAAAAAGAAAAAGGTTAAAATGTTTAAAAAAAGGTTTAAAAGCAATTTCTAAACATTAGTAATATTCTTATGTTAAATGCTTTTGTTGTGTACAATTTTTGTATTTTATTTCTGTATTTAATAATTGGCGAATTATTTTACTGATTTCTAAGCTCCTAAGCTCTGGAATGATGGCTGTATCAACCTCCTGTGTGGTTTCATGGTCAGAAAGAGGCTGAACATCAGAAGTTGCATCTGCAGAAATGCCAACCTCACCATTCTCAGCATCTGACTGAACCTCAGATTCAGGCAAATCCACCATCTCATCTCCCACACTAACATTTGTCTGTGCATCCTCCAAACCATTTTCTTGACAGTCGTCCACATCACCGTTTTCAGGGATACTTCTAAGTTCATTCCTGTGAACCTGACGAAGAGGTCCTTCCTGACCCACAGGCGCTATGGAGTACACCACCCCTTGATCAGGAGGTGGGCGAACTACTCTATAGGGAGTTGAGTTATAAAAATCCTGAATCTTACTACGACCCCTGACTGAGTGGTTCCTTGTATATACCAAGTCTCCCTCCTGGAAACCTGGAGCAACATCCACATTCTGATTTTTTTGGGCTACTCGACACTCTACTCTCTGATGTACCATTTCATAGGCAGAATTTAGTGACTTTTGGTGTTCCTCGACCCACTCTTCCAAGGGCAGGTCAAGACCCTCATCATCCCCACCCAATCCCACAAAAAAATCCACAGGCAACTGTGGATTTCTACCGAACATCAGAAAGTAGGGAGTCATGCCAGTAGTTTGGTGGACCGTTGTATTATAGGCAAAAGTGAGTTGGGAAATATGCCGGGGCCACTTGCGTTTCTGCTCAGGTGGGAGAGTCCGAAGCAAATCATGCAGGGTGCGATTAAAACGCTCGCATTGCCCATTCCCCTCAGGATGATAAGGGGTAGTGTGACTTTTCTTGATTTTATAAAGTTTACAGAGCTTTTGAACCAAATTACTCTCAAAATTTCGTCCTTGATCAGAATGAATCCGGCTCGGAGGTCCAAAAAGTTGAAACCAGTGTTTTACCAATGCCTCTGCAACCGTGCTAGCACGCTGATCTTTCGTGTGTAAACTTTGAGAAAACATCAGTCATTACAAGGACATTTTCCCTACCATCTGTAGCAGGTTCTAAAACTGTGAAATCTATTGCCAGAATCTCATTAGGTCTAGATTCTTTAATTGTGCCCATATAAGTTTTAACTTTTGGCAACAAAGCTTTTGACACCACACATCTTTCGCAGTTTTTACACCACTTTTCAACATCCGAGTACATATTGGGCCAATAGTACCGGGAGCGAACTAACTGCAAAGTCCGCTCCACCCCCTGATGGCCGTGGTCATCATGAAGTGACCGGATGACACCTTCCTGCAAACACTGAGGTAACACAAACTGTTCAACCTCAGTCTGCCCATCAGGAGCGTGAACGCAGCGATACAGGATGGATTCTCGCTCCCTAAGCCGATTCCACTGACGAACCAATTCCCGGGTGACCTTATTAAGTTCGCTCCTCTCTTTAGCATCAGGCACCCTACCCCTGGTCCAAAATTGCATTAAAGAACTGATGGTCGGGTCCTCATGCTGCAATGTACAGAGATCAGCTCTTGAGAGACCAGGTAACGCACAGATCTCTTCTTGTGCTCCAATAAACCCTCCATCCACACCAGAGCCAGCCTCCAATTCTCTGTGTGTAACATGTTGACGGACAATGCATCTGCATTAGCATTTTGAGAACCAGGGTATTTCAAAGTCAAATCAAAAGCTGCTAGTTCAGAAACCCACCTCTGCTCTGTTGCTCCAAGCTTTGCCGTTGCCAGATGACTTAATGGATTATTATCTGTGAAGACTGGGCATTTATTACCCAACAGATACTCTCTAAATTTTTCTGTAACAGCCCACTTAAGAGCAACAAGTTCTAATTTCATAGAGCTATAATTGTTCATGTTCCTCTCAGTGGGCTTCAAACTGCGACTTGCAAACGCTATAGGACGCAATTTACCCCCATGATCTTGAGAGAGTACTGCTCCTAACCCTGCATGACTGGCATCTACTTCCAAAACAAATGGCTTCTGGAAATCTGCGTAAGCAAGAACAGGAGTTGTTATTAATGCAGATTTGAGCTTATGAAAACTCTGCTCACACTCCTCATCCCAGAAGCCACCCAAAGGCTTCTTCGGAGTTTTGCCTCTTTTCCCAGGAGGAAGCAGCCTAGCAACAAGACGGTTCAAGGGGGAAGCCATGCTTGAAAAACCACCAATAAACCTCCGATAATAACTGGCAAACCCCAAAAATGAACGCAGTTCTGCCAGAGTATTAGGTTGCCTCCAATCACGTACTGCTGCTACCTTGTCTGGATCAGTAGAAACCCCCTCCTCTGACACTACATGACCCAAATATTTAACTCTCTTCTGAAAAAAATTACATTTTGACAACTTGACCTTTAGCCCCTGGGTTTCCAATCTGGAAAATACCTGATTTAATCTTTCCAAATGTTGTTCAACGGATGATGAAAAAACAATTACATCATCCAAATACAACAACAGTGACTGATAACGGCAATCTCCAAACAAGCGCTCCATAAGTCGCTGAAAAGTACTGGGTGCGTTACACAATCCAAATGGCATGCGATTAAACTTGAACAGCCCAAATAGAGTGCAAAAAGCCGTTTTTTCCTTGTCCTTCTCAGCCATCTCAACCCGACTATACCCACTTGCCAAATCTAATGTTGTGAACCATTGTGCCCCCGCTAAAGCATCCAAGGATTCGTCAATTCTGGGTAAAGGGAATGCATCCTTCCTGGTTTTAGAATTTAATTTTCTATAATCCACACACATACGCAATGTTCCATCCTTTTTCTGAACTAAAACTATTGGTGAAGCATATGGACTACTGCTTTCCCTAATAACATGACTTTGTAATAGCTGTTTTATATGATTGCGAACTAAATCATACTGAGAAGGGATAATGCGTCGATAAGGTTGTCGCACTGGTGTTTCGTCCAGCAGGGGGATCTCGTGGGTTACTAAATTTGTACTACCCACATCCAGATCACTTCTGGCAAACACTTTATTATATTTTAACAACAATTCCTTTGCCTGTTGTTTTTCTTTGCACTGCAGATTTTCAAACTGAGGCAAGTCCAAGTCTATGTTAGTTTCAGTGGTTTCATGACTAGCAATAAATGCCATACAACTATGCGAGTCAACGGAAACTTGAATCTTAGAATCCTCTGTCACCAGAGTAGCAGTTTGAACAGTGGCCACAACTCTTCGAGGTGTTAACCACACATCGGTTTTTCCTACATTAGTAATGGGAATGAAAGCACCACCCTTCTCTGCCTTCACTAAAGAGGGTGAAACCAACAGACCCTCTGGGAGACTGCCCCCCTCAGGACCAAGAGGTTCAACAAATAAATCCATTGGTTGGGGTAAAGGCATCTGTGGGCATGTCACTGGCACATAACAGAGACTACCAGCTGGGACACACAAAGGTTTCTTACCCTGCACTCTGACCTGATGAGGGTTGGGAGAGTTGGCCATCGCTTCCATCATTTGACAGTATCTCAGCATTCTTCTCCATCCGCGTGGTGCTGACTTGAGTATAGGAGCTTCCCAAAGGTCAGATCCCCATTGTCTATACAGTTCATGATAAAGAGGGTCAAACACATTCATTCCCAAAACACCAGGTACATCCAGTTTCTTCTGTCTCATGTAACTGTCTGTTGGGTCCTCAACTATCAATATACCTCGACGAGGAAGCAACACCCCCAACACAACAACATCAAGCTCCACGTAGCCAAGGTAAGGAATTTTTAACCCATTTGCGGCCTTTAAACCCAACCAACCACAGTCCTTTAGTTCTTTTTCCGACAAATGAGAAAAATTGTTTTTGAAAAAATTCTCTGTTACAGTGGTTACCATAGAGCCACTGTCCAACAAACAATTTGTCCTCACTCCAGCAAAATCCACCTCCCCCTGCAGACATTCACCAACTAGATTACATGCACTTGATTTATTGTCAATAGAGCCATGAAAACTGCCCACCAATGTTTGGCTCTGCACACTGGCGGGTTCTAGTTTTCCGTTTGCTTAGGCTCAGTGTTAACAGTAGCAGTACAATTTCTGGCAATATGCCCACTTTGTTCACATCTGAAACAAATTGGTTTACCATCGGCAGTTCGTCTAGGACGAAAATTGCGAATTCTAGGGGGAGGTAAAGTTTGAGGGGTCAAAGCCTTCATGACCAGTTCTAATTGGGCCTGTTGCGCTTTTAACAAAGAGACCAATTCCCCATATTCAGAAGAGCGAGAGATAGAGCTTTCACAGGAGGCCGACATTTCATTGAGGACTGGATTGTTAGATTTATATTTAGATGACTGATTTTCGTATTGTGCCATCCACCTAGTGGCCTCCCCTCTAACATCCCGAATAGTCCACTCCGGATTAACATGAATCAAATCTCTTAGTCTCATTGTGACGGAGGAGCCGTCATGAAGTAGGTTTTTTTTTCTAGATGGTGGCTTGATGGAGGCAGTCACATGATGACTGCCTGATGTCATCTGATTAGTACCAGGTGTTTTCTATTAAATTGTGTATTGTATTTTTGTTTACAAGTTTATTTATTTATTTCTGTTATTGTTATTATTCTTATTCTTATTATTTTGTATACTTTAAGAGTTTATTTGAGTTGGAAGTAATCGTTTAGTTCTTGATTGTTTGGAGTGTCTGTGGGCGGAGCCTGTGGCTTTAAAAGCAGGGCTCTGTGCCACAGGCAGTCAGTCTGTGCTTAGACTCACGCTGGAGGTGAGACTGTTGACCCAAATCCGAATAAAAATCCTCTAAAAATGATCTCCGACTTGGACTAGTCATTATGTCCGACTAAAACATAAGAGAACCCCGTCACATATGGTGTCAGGAGTGGAGAAGCAAGTGTAGCAAAATGAGGCACAAACCTTCGATACCAACCAGCTAGTCCCAGGAATGACCGCACTTCCTTCTTGGTTTGAGGACGAGGGCACTTTTGGATCGCTTCTATTTTGTCCATCTGTGGTCGCACCTCTCCTCTCCCCAGCTGGTAACCCAGGTATCTGGTCTCCTGTTGTGCCCAAACACACTTTGAGATGTTAAGTGTCAATCCGTTTCTCCAACCCTGTACCGCGACCTGTTCACCCTGGACATCAACGTTATGCCAGAGACCCAAGCCAAGAGGTTAAAGGTACCACCAGTTCTCTGAATCCACCATCTAATGGTAAGCCATTGATTTGCTATTATTGTCAGCAGCTGGGCCACAAGGCTTCAGTGTGCCCAATAAAGAGGACTAAGTTTACTGGGTCCTGCTATGCACCTAGAGTGGAAAATCATGCTGCAGTCAAAAACTTTGAAACTAGAACTCATAAAACTGTGACTGTGAATGGACAGCGGGTGACTGCATTAATAGACAGTGGTAGTTCCACATCACTTATAAAAAAGAGTCTTGTACCTGTTGGATGTGTGAACTATGAAAAGAAAACTGAGATTCTGTGTGTGCATGGAGATTGTCATGTTTATCCAAAAGCAGAAGTGACTGTCATTATTGATGATCAACCATATTTGCTGACTGTTGGTGTGGTGGAAAATCTACCTTTTGATATCATTTTGGGTACTGATTTACCTGTGATGTTTCATCTTTTGGAAGAGGTACAAACTGAGGGGGGCAAAGTTGGCAAAGTTTCTTGTCCTGTGATTACTCGTTCTCAGGCCAAAGAACAAGTTGAGTCCCTACCTGATTTTGATGAGAGTTTGTTTGAGATTCCAAAGAGGCCTAGAAAATCCAGAAAGCAGAAAAAATTTGAGGAAAAAACTAATGCTAAGTGGAGAGGAAGAGAAACTTTTGTGATAAAGGATGGTGTATTGTATGCTTGTAATGAAAAACAACGGTTGGTAGTTCCAACTTGCTGTAGGGCACTAGTCATGCATTTGGCACACACCATTCCATGGGCAGGGCACTTGGGGCGCCACAAAACATTTATGCGCATCAGCTCACATTTTTTCTGGCCGTCAATGTACAATGACATTAATGCATTGTGTGCTTCTTGCCCCACATGCCAGAAGACTCGTCCTGCTCGGAAATCAGATCGGGCGCTCCTCCAGCCACTACCTGTCGTCTCCACTCCTTTTCGTAAGGTTGCAATGGACATTGTTGGACCCCTAGTGAAGAGTGGGCGTGGTCATCAGTACATCCTGGTAGTATGTGACTATGCTACCAGATTTCCAGAGGCTTTTCCACTGCATACCATTACTGCTCCTGCAATAGTTCGAGTTCTGGTCCAGCTGTTTTCAAGAGTTGGAATCCCAGATCAGATTTTGACAGACCATCGTGCCCTGACCTGGATCAACACTATGAAGGACCGTAACCATCGTCTGACTAGGTGGTACTTGTCCTTGCAACCTTACAAATTTACCATCTGTCATAGGAGTGGAAGACTTAATAAAGTGGCAGACTTTCTTTCTAGGTTGCCGAATTTCGCCAACCTTGGAGAGGAGAGGGGTGGTGTGACGGAGGAGCCGTCATGAAGTAGGTTTTTTTTTCTAGATGGTGGCTTGATGGAGGCAGTCACATGATGACTGCCTGATGTCATCTGATTAGTACCAGGTGTTTTCTATTAAATTGTGTATTGTATTTTTGTTTACAAGTTTATTTATTTATTTCTGTTATTGTTATTATTCTTATTCTTATTATTTTGTATACTTTAAGAGTTTATTTGAGTTGGAAGTAATCGTTTAGTTCTTGATTGTTTGGAGTGTTTGTGGGCGGAGCCTGTGGCTTTAAAAGCAGGGCTCTGTGCCACAGGCAGTCAGTCTGTGCTTAGACTCACGCTGGAGGTGAGACTGTTGACCCAAATCCGAATAAAAATCCTCTAAAAATGATCTCCGACTTGGACTAGTCATTATGTCCGACTAAAACATAAGAGAACCCCGTCACACTCATTCTAAGAGCCTGCTCTCTCACACCATCACAGAACTGGTCACGCAGGTCTTTAGAGGAGTGTGAAGCTGCTTGTGCATCGTTTTTTATTATCTGATCCATCAAGTCCATAAGAGCATGAGAGTAATCAATCAATGACTCCCCTTCAAATTGCTTACGATTAAAAAATCTGCGCTGTAGAGAAATTCTTGAATGCATACAACCATAAACATCTTTAAGAACATCAAAAATACATTTCACATTCTCCTTTTGAGCTGCAGGTAAAAATTTAATTTCAGTCCGAGCAGCGCCCTCTAGATGTTCATAGATAATCTGCGCCCGTTCTTTTTCTGTGTTCCCTCTTGTTTGCACATAATCTCCCATCAATTCGATCCATTCATCCAAAGTCAACGATTCTGGACTGTCCAGTTTCCCAGAAAATAGTGGCAGTTTCTTGTCCTGCTGCACATAAATAACAGGATTGTGTCTTACAGTTTCTGTAGCCCCTGAAGACGTTGATGGTCTTTCCAAGTCCGAAACCGCTGCTGTTGCATCAGCCAACTGGCGTTCCAGGTCCTTTATTCGCTGCGCCAAGGCCTGCTTATCAAGCTCATCCCTGGCTCCAACGCCACTGGATACATCCATATTGATGCCTCGTCCCCAGCGGAAATTCTTACGCCGCTGCCCCTGCTGTCCTTTATAACTTAAACCGTACAATAATAAATTTAAAGTGGAGGGGGAAAAAAAAAAGGTCACTTCCTGAACTTATTTGCTCACAGCGCCAAATGTTATAGGCTCAATTAGCCAAAGCGCAATAATCAACAACCAGATTTAAGTTAATTATTGATATTTATTGTTGCATAGATAAAACGGATTCCCCGCTAACTTTATCCGTCGTTGTCAACCCCGGTAATGGGGATCACGCCAAACGAGATATAACAATTCAGGGAAGTGCCAAAAAAACAAGCAATTAAACAAAACCAACAAAATAAATGAAAGGTTGTTAGCCCGCCCTCACAAATACTACAAAAAGAAAACAATCATAACTGGGTGGACTAACAACAAAGAAAAACCAAACGCTAAAAGGACAGCAGGAGGCAGTGCAAAAACTGTGTTGCATAAATCAACACTCCCAGCTCAAACCGTGGAGTAGCCGATCTGGTGTAACCCTGCGGCGTCGAACAACCACGCCCAGGTAATGATACCGTCCAAACACCATCGGCAATCAACTCCACAGCCAGCAAACATCCAACACACAGCTGGTCTGACACACAGGAAATTGATACTTTGCCACCATCCTTCTAGCTTCCCTTTTATGGAGGCTCAAGCAATAGAAAGAGCGACACCTAATGGTGCCACCTGTTACAATTGGTTAATGATACTGATCCTTGCCCGGATGTGTACTTGGAGGGAGAGAGAGAGTTCGACAGAGAGGGGTGAAGGAGACAGTCTGCACGATCGTTCCTCCCAGTTAGCATATGCTAAGCCTAAACTTTTCCCAGCTACGGAAAGACAGCTGCAGTTAAGTGTTCAGCAAGGACATTTATAAAAGCAGTGGACTTTAGTTATGTGCTGCGGGACATTTTTTCTCTGTTTATTCAAGACGTCGCAGCTTGGACAGTTGTGAAAACTGATGTGACATACACAGAGCACGCTAGGTTATGAGACAGTGAAGTGAGCTGGATTCCACGTGGTGAGCTACACAACTGCTGAACTGTGTGACCGAGGAGGCGAGAATCGTCTTGGACGCCGAAGGAGTTGAGGTTTTGTTTGGAAAAGACGACCGAGATCGACTACACGGTGGGGACCGGGAGATTCAGTGCTGCGGGAGTCCATGCAGGAGACGTGCGGAGCCACGAGCCGCGACAGGCCCATGCTGTGAGCACATGAACGCTCTACTCTTCGTTTCCAAACGCAACGAGTCAGGTATCGATTCATTTTCTTTTGTTTGCTCATTGAGTGAAGCGGCCAGTGTTTAGTTTTCAGGCCACAACGCACCCGAGCGACGTACAGGCCTGCAACGGGTAACTTTGTGGGACATTTTAGTTATTATAAAGCCGGCATAGCTTAGGTTTTGCTAATGACTTTGGTGATTTTGCATATTTTGTTTATTTCTTTGCTTGTGTTTATGGTTTGTTTTCAAATGTAAGATATTTGCTTTATATTTTCATAGTAAAAAGAAGAAAGACATTTACTGTTTCAATTCATTATTTTATTAACAGATTCTTCTTGGAAAAAAGGGCATATTACAAAACATTTATAAGGGAACTCATAACAAATCCGATAATAACGACTGCAGTTTTATCACCTTTTAATGATAAGAACTCAGGGCGTCCCATATTTAGTTAATTACATGATTTTTGAATGTTTTGCCAGTAAAGTAGGCAAAGGGGCGCTACATTTGGAGATGCTGAAAACAAAAAAGCAGAAACTAAGTTTGGTGAAAATAACATAAGTTTAACAAGTAGTAAACGACTTTTGATTTCTGCCGTATACTTAGGGGAGGTTTAAGTTTTCTGAATGTTCCACGTAGCTGCTGGATTGGTCAAGCAGTGGCACGCCTATTTGAATACATTAAAAGTAAGACACAACTATATGATAAAAGTTCGAACTGCAGTAATAAAGATTCAGATTGCTGCTTCTCTATTTTCATCAGCTCTCTCCAAAGACATGTCTTTGCCTTCTTTTCTTTGTCTTTCCTCTTCTCTATTTTTTTCTCTCAGGTAAAGAATGTATGTCTCTGTACTCTGTAGTTTTCTTGTTAATGCCTACACTGTTTGAGTGTGGTATTAAACATGCTAATTCTGTGACGTCATCACGCACTGTTGTTTTCCTTGTCGCTACGCGCTGCTCGCCGGGACGACCCGGGACCAGGAGGAAGAGTAAGACAAGCTTGTTCCAAAAACTAGCTTAATAGTTACTTTTCCCAACACAAGCGACTTTTAAAAAATGAAGCCCAAAGCCGCTTATAATAATCGGACTTGTCGACAGAAACTCAAAATAGTTCCAGTTTTTCCACCAACAAAATGTAGGCCCTGCATTGTTTACATTTCTGTTGCATAGAGACGTCGGTCACTCAACAAGACGAGTAGAGGAAATACGATTAAATTACAAAAGAAGATAGTAACGCACAGTGATTTTGATAAGTAACTGTAGTCTGACTACTGGATTTGAAATAGCAACGCGTTATATTACTCGTTACTGAAAAAAGTGGTCCGACGTCAGTAACGCGTTACAAATTAACGCGTTACTGACATCACTGATTATATGAAACTGAAACAATTTATGTAAAGAAAAATGATGAGGACAGGCTGAAAATTTGTGACTGATGAAGTTTTGACTGACTACAATTCTGACTAGTTGTTTTGTGTTTTGTCTGCGTTGCTTTACATGTTGGTGTGAATGAGAGTGTAAGAGAAGACGAAAAACAACAAACTGTGCTTAAGTACTGAGTAATTGATCAAATCATTAATCATTTGATATCTAAAAATTATGTAGCCTGTTGATTTAAAATACAAAGTTTAGTGAAATTTTGATATTTAAAGCTACTTTAGTAGATGTACTTAAATTGATGAAAGTAAATGAAAATAATATTTTCTAGACTGAAGTTTAGAACCTTTTAATCTAGGCAAATAACAAAAAGCATCAGCAGAAATAAAAGTGTTAAATATAGAGGAACAAAATATTATGCACAAAAAGATACCTAGAGATATGCAATAGCGAAGCCCTGAAGTAGAAAAAATGATTGTGGATAAATAAAAGGGCGGCTTTGAATACTGGTTGAATTTTTCATTTAAAATAATAAACCTTTATTAGATACATTAGCATGTAATGCATCAACCTGGGGGGATAATACATTATGGATTTACCTTTAATATAATTTATTTAGATTACTGAAACTTATATTACTTAAACAAATGAAGAATTTTTGAAGAACATGTCTGATCTGTGCCAAACATAACCCACAAGGAAACTGGGAAACTTAAGACCAAGAAGAGGAAAGTTTCCAGAACCTAAATATCCGTTTCAAGTGATTCATATGGATTTCATAGAACTAAATCAAAGTGACGGGAAAAATATTGTCTGGTAGACCCACCTGCATCATCCAGTCGGCGCGTCCTGTGATACTCATGGTTGGATGCCCTTGGAAATATAGCACTCTAGGTTCCTCTGAGATGGGAGTTAAAGCTCCCAGTTAACGTTAAAGCACAGGGGATTCTGCCAGACGTACCCAGCAGACCCTCACAACATGTTTGGGCCTGCCAGGTCTGACCGGCATCCTCTCCCACCACCGGAGCCAACTCACCACCAGGTCGTGGTCACTGGACGGCTCCGCACCTCTCTTCACCTGAGTGTCCAAGACATACGGCTGCAGATCTGATGAAACGATAACAAAGTCGATAATCGAACATGGTGTTCGTTATGGACAATCCATTACGAGCACAGAAGTCCAACAACAAAACTCAGCTTGAGTTCAGATCGGGGGGCCGTTCCTCCCAACCACGCCCCTCCAGGTCTCACTGTCATTGCCCACATGAACGTTGAAGTCCCCCAGCAGAACAAGGGAGTCCCCAGGTGGAGCACTGTCCAGTACCCCCTGTAGGGACTCCAAAAAGGGTGGGTAAACTGAGCTGCTGTTCGGCCCGTAAGTACAAACCACAGTCGGGACCCGTCCCCCCACCCGTAGGCGGAGGGAGGCTTTCCCAAAGAAATCCTGCTGGCTTGTTAAAAATGCACCACAGAAACCCGACCCGACTGTCAAACAGGTAACTTTGACCCAACCAGGCTCACAGTTTGGGTCAGAACCTCAGAGGTTCAGCTAATATTTTAGATTTTCATGTCTCTTCATTCATTGTTTTATGATATAAATGCATTTTGCTGCAGCAACATAAAGGGGCTGGTAGTGTATAATATTCTAAATAAAATATGTTTTGGGTTAAATGGGCCTAAAATATCTCAGTTCTTTGAAATAAACAACTTTTTCCGTTGAAGATCTAAAGTTTAGATTTACCCTGAAAAACCTGGTTATGTTGCAACAGAGCTGATAAAGTTGCTGAAGTTTCCATCCAGATTAGCATCACTCAGCTTGCTCACTGCAGCACACAGAGGCCGAACTATATATACTTTAAATAATTGCAAAATAAGGTAAAAATATTGTTCGTTAGAATGGATAACATTTTTTAGATACATAAATAGCACATTTTTACAAGAAAAATGTCAGAAAATATTGCCTGCTTGCATAAGCTAAATTTAATGTTTAATGTCATAAAATAAAACTCACCTTCATATCTGTGAATGTATAATGAGGCATACATCTTTAAAACCTATAACTTATTACAAAAATTAAAGATACAAAATGAAATATAATATTGGAGTGCCTATTTTCTTACTTCTTGGTTTTTATTCACTGTTAACTTGTTTTTCACCCCGCTACAAAGTGCTACACTGGCATTGTATTTAGTGGAAGCCAGTGCTAAAGTTCTAATTTAAAGAGTTTTTTTATCTGATTGTTCAAACAATTCTTTTCTTTTAAAGGTTTGTGAACTCGCACAAAATCTAAGGATGAGACTGAGACCAGCAAATGTGCAGAGAAAGTTTTAATTCATCTGCAGACGGAGAACAGCACACGCAGCAAACCCGAGTGAGTTCTGACTTGGGGCTGAACGCCCGATAATTTATATAGGATACATCGCACATTACGTGATTACACACCCTGGCTCAGAGCCAGATAAAAAAATCTATAAGTTGCTTTTCTGTGAGATTCAGTTGAGCAGGTTTGCATGCACATTCACACCCCAACCACAGAAATATGCCCTTAGCGAAACATAGTGGATTGACCATTTGATAACCTCTGCTTTCTTTCTGTGCCATAACAGGTGTTTTCCCCAAAAGGCCTCTCTGTGGGTGGCTGAACAGACACTGCATAACTGAACTTCAACAGAACTTCTGTAAAATAGGAACATTGGTAGCAATTTCTGATATCTCTAACCACTGAACATCCTGTTCTAACTTATTTGTGGAGGTTCAGAAGTGCATATTTCCTGTTGAGCTGCAACTGAGTGCAAACCTTAATAAAACATCATAAAGTGTACATTCAAAATGACTAACATTGTTAATTAATTTATTTCCTTCACAGGTTTTATTTGTCTCATATAATATGTTTTCTCATTTTAACAAGTTTTGTATCTTCTGACTTTTCTCATTTTAATACGTTCTCATCTCGTTAGCACAATTTTTCTCATTTTTTTCTTATTTTAATGAGCATTTAATCTCTGTATTAAGACATTTCTTGATTTAATGACATTTTTTACATATAACATGTTTTCCTATCTAACAAGTTTCTCATCTGGTCTTAATGAGTTTTCTCGTTTTAACGACTTTTGAATATCATTGTATCGAGATCCTGAAGCTATTTCCAAACTCTGGCTGTTAAGCGCTTCCTAAAACTCTTATGTGAGCATTTCTCCCTGATTATCCAAACTGAGATCAATATGGCCGCTGTCCTCTACAAGTAAGATACTGACTGCTCATTGGTACTTAACAGAACTCAGTTTCCATCAGCAGTGTGTGTTTGGTTGTTCTGAATGTTGTGATGATTATTCTGTGTTTTCTGCTCCTCAGTCCAGCCGCCTGGTGGACAGTCGAGGCCTGAGCTGCAGCACACAGAGCCTGAACAGACGGGGATCGCTCGGTGGGACCAGCTAGCACAAAAATAACACAAATCATTTAAATACAAGGAAAACTGATGGATTGTTTTAAAACTGGACTCAAAAATGCTGCTGTGAATCAGCATCAAGAGGATTCCCCACCATGAGTCTCCAAAAGATGGTCGCTGCAAACTGGGGGTCAAAGGTCAAATTTGACTGTAGGACAGTTATCCTGACCTGCAACAAGGTTTAAGTGTTTCTGCAACATTTCCTTTTCTTGCTCCTGTTTTCTGAATTGTAAGAATCAAGTTTAACTATTTTAAAAGCTAAAACTTTAAAGCAAAACAAAATAATCTATTATTTTTAACAACCAATAAAAAATCTAGAAATCTCAAATAGTTTCATTAGAAACGTTCATCATGAAGAAAAAAATTTTAAAATTCTGTGTTTATAAAGTAGGTTATTAACTTTAACATATCAATTATCAAGTTATTTTTGATTTGGGATCAAAGTTGCAACATTTGTTCCATTTCCAGCTGCTGCTTTACTTTTTCAAACTGCACTGAATCAAACCCTTTGAAAAACCTGTTCCCCTCCTGGCCTGTGGGGGCGCTGCACCAACAACCACTGAAGGAAACAACATAAAAACCTCTGCAGAAGACACTGAACGCAACTTCCTTCTTCGTGAAATGTAAACAGAGATGGAGTAGCGACAGATTTTAGAAGTTGGAGGATTTTTACTGATTTTGGTTAAAGACCACGAGCCGTTTCTCCTGGTAGCGCTAGGCTAGGCTAGCATGTTTGTTTTGGTTGTATTTACCCAGAATGCCCTGCACTGTAGACCACTTACTAGGCAAACAAACTAGAGTTCGATTAAAGCGGACCAAACAGGACTGGTGTGAATTTATGACATTGTATTTCGGCCATTGATTAAAAAAAAGAAAAATAAATTTCTGCCAAAACCTTGAAAAATTTCTAGAAAAAAAAAAGCCAATTTGTGAGTTTGAAAAGTCAAAAAATTGCAAAAGAAAAACTGAAATTCTGAAATTAATCTTAGAAAATTTCTAGAAAACAACTTGGAAAGTAAAAAATTTAAACTTTTGAAGCTGAAATTTCTAAGTTTCCTTAAAAGTTCAGGATTTTTTTGGTGGAAAGTTATTTATTTTTTTCTTTCTATCTACATTGGCCTTAGTTTGTTTCCACATAAATGGACCTCAGTTTAAACAACATAATGGAGTCAACTGGCATCAGAAATCTGACAGATCAGGAGGATTTTTAACAGAAGGACAATTTTTTAAATTAGGTTAAACACTAAGATGGTTTCTCTTTTGTTGAGTCAATTTCTGTTTTTTTTTTTGTTTGTTTTTTTTTAGATTAAATAGATTAAATTTGGCAATCCCTGACTCTGGTCCTGATCTTTAAACCAAATAGAAAAATGATTTACTGATTCTTTCTCTACACAAATAAAACAACTTCACTGCATTTTTATTAACATTTTGCATGTTTTATTTGTAAAACATTAAAGGTTTGGACACAGCTGGTTAATCGTTTCTAGCAGGATTGAACATTTGAAAAAGTTTATAAAATCGTAACTTTATTGTCTGTTTTAGTGAAGAATTTAAAGTTCAAAGGTCAAACATGTTTTTGTTAAAGATGGAAGTTTCTGCTCTCCATGTTCTGATTTCTTGTGTTTATGAATGATTTTATATTTGCTGTTAAATCACTGCTGTTTGTTTGGGGAGTTGAAGTTATACTGTTAGTTACCATAGAAACCGTATTTAAAAATAAAACACATTTAGGGTTAAAACTGAAGAAGTTTACTCTGGTTTAGAGGAATGTTTGTGTTTTATATCTGCAGCTTTGTAAAACGTTAAATAGGATTAAAGAGAATTTAAACCATGACATGAAGATTTTTGGTTTATTTTCTGTTTACTTATGATGTTATTTTTAAAAATCAGCTTCAAAAGCAAATATTTTTATTTATGTTGTTGCTTTTCTTTTGTAGAGCATCAATGCCCCTCCCCCACCTAATGCTGCAAGTCATCTGACTGCAATGAAGTTTTCCAGGTTGACTGATTGGAAATATTTCCATTAAAATGAGAAAGATGTCTTTTCTTTTTTAACTTAGCTTTAGTGCTAAGCTAAAAATTAGCTTAACTAATAGATTAGTGGAACTGACTGATAATTATGACAGAAAAGAATAAAAATGTAACTCAGAAGTTCTAGTTTAATTTATTTGGGGATTTTGAAGAGTCAGTGACTTTTTGCTTAGTGACGGATATTTCATCATTCAGTACGTTGAGTCAGCCAAAGCAGATGGAAACTGTGATACTATCACAAGATGATAAACATGCAAAAACAGGTTATGACTAAAATTATGAAGGTAAAACATTAAATTAATCCAACACAGTAATCAGTAATGCCAGAAAACCTGCTGGCTTATTAAAAATGCACCACAGAAACCAGAACCGACTATCAAACAGGAAACTTTGACCCAACTGGGCTCACAGTTTGGGTCAGAACCTCAGAGGTTCAGCTAATATTTTAGATTTTCATGTCTCTTCATTCATTGTTTTACGATATAAATGCATTTTGCTGCAGCAACATAAAGGGGCTGGTAGTGTTTAATATTCTAAATAAAATATGTTTTGGGTTAAATGGGCCTAAAATATCTCAGTTCTTTGAAATAAACAACTTTTTCCGCTGAAGATCTAAAGTTTAGATTTACCCTGAATAACCTGGTTATGTTGCAACAAAGCTGATAAAGTTGCTGAAGTTTCCATCCAGATTAGCATCACTGAGCTTGCTCACGGCAGCACACAGAGGCTGAACATCCAGATTAATATTTAGATTTCTCTCTCTGCCTCTGTAACTGGATCCTTTCTGCGTTGAGCTGCTTTTAAGTGATCAGGCCGTGACTCGGTTTGTCTTTAAAAAGATGATTTCTCTATTTATTCTGACGAGAACAATATAAGAAAACAACTGTGATGTAGGCCGCTCGCTCCAAGTCCTACACAAAACAGAAGTACGTAACAAAAATTAACTTAATAGATCTATAAATAAACTGGATGTATTTAGATGAAAAATAAATAGTACAAACCTCTCCCACAGGACAATATGACAAAAAGGGGCGGGGGGGGGGGGCTAAGGGACGCAAACATTTTAAAGACAATACCACAGAAGAAGAAATAAAAAGGAGAGGCTTCTGCACTTAAAGTAAAACAATGACAAAGATTTTAAGCCAGGTAGGGAACAATACAAATAAACAAAATAAGACATTTTGTGTAATTAGAACAAAAGAGAAATACAACCAGTTTACACCTTTATGAAGCCTTTCTGCTCTGATGGTCAAAGACTAAAACTGAAATAAAATGACAGAAAAATGTTTTATGAATAAAATCTATTTAAATGTTTCATATTTATAATCTGAAGATGTTCCATCAATCCTCCTGGAGGACAAACTGACCACTTCTCCTTCCTCTGCTTCTTTCTCCTACTGCTCTCCATCCTTGAATGTCTGCAGTTTTTGCTGACATGAAGTTTTTGTTCTCTCTCTGTTTCTTCTCTTCATAGCAGCTACACCTGGGCTCATTTCTGTTTAGCTGTGATCCCTTCCTGGAGGGAAGCTGAGCTACTGCTGCCAACAACATCAGGTTCCCCTTCAGTGGATCACACACCTGGATCCACTCCGGCCACATGCAGAACAAAGACTGAACTAAACACAGGAACAACAGACACTGGTGAAACCTGTGAATCCCAGTAGGCCCAGTATGAACCCATCTACATTATCGGATCATAGGAAGGAGGCGTTGTCTCTGAAAGCAGCCAAAGAGCTGAACTGTGACGTTCAGGAAGTGGCAGATAAAAAAGGTTAAAGTAGGAAGTCTTCAGAGTCTGGAGCCTCATCCTGATCACATCAAGAGACGAAGCTTCACTCCACATCCAGAGGAAACATGGACCAAACAGCTCTGATGCTGCTTCTGTGTCTCTGCAGCTCAGGTAGGACTCCACTTTCAAACAAAAACACTAATATTCACCAGAGTTCAAATTAAAATGATCGACTGATAAACATGTTAAATTTTACAAACATAAAACTGGAAACTGTTTCTAGTCTCAGATCATAGAGCTGCTGCTACACAGTTAGTGATGTTTATATTGTCTACTTGCTGCTAAGGAGCCAATAAAATCAAGAATTGTTGGTTTTTGTGTTTTTATGATGTAAAACACTTTGAACTGCCTTGTTGCTGAAATGTGCTATAAAATAATCTGATTGATTGATTGATAAGGAGAAGCTGCAGAAACTCTGCAGCAGCGCTGAATCTGCACAGTAAACAGGTGGAGCCACATAAAATGGCTCCTTCTGCATGAATTCTCTCATCTTCCTCTTGGCTCCACAGGTTCTCTAGGAGGTTCTGGTCAGGCCCGTTTGCTGACCAACCAAGCCCAGTAGCACCACGGTCATTGGACCAGCTTCTGGTACCGCTGGTTGTGTTGGTGAAAACGTTTGAGCTCCGTCTGACGTGGGAGTGTCTCAGGCAGGATGTCGAACTCGCCTGCTGCAGATTAGAATCAATCAACCAATCGATCAGTTTATTTGTAAAGCACATTTCAGCACCAAGGCGGTTCAAAGAGCTTTACGTCATAAAAACACAAAAAGTCCTAAAGACACCACACAGTAAACCAGTAAACAGTACATTTTGTCAAAGTGTCGTCGTTACACATCAAAATGTTGTTCAGTGTTTCATTTATTATGTTTCAACAGCAAATCTGACCAGCTGGGATTTTAGTCCAGATTAAAGGAACTCAGTGTTTCGGTTGTTTTGCAGAGTTAATTGTTGAAACAGCTTTTCAATAATTTAGCTGATGAATGAAAGGTTGGAGATCGGCCTGTAATTCTGCAGTAATTATTTGTTTAGATTGTTTTTATTTTTTATATCAGTGGTTTGAAAACTGCTGGGGGAAAACACCTGATGAGAGCGAAGAGTTTACTATTAGAATCAGATCAGATGAAATGACAGGCAGAACTTTCTTAAGAAAAGTTGTGGATGTTATTATCTATGGGCATAACATGGATATTAGATTCTGTGTGGCAGTGAATGTTGACCCTCTAATATTTTTTTATTTTTATTAATTTTTTTTCTCTGAAGAGTTTTTGAGGCGCTAGTGGTTTGTATTTTTGTGATAGTAGGCAGACAGGAAAGAGGGCGAGGAGAGAGAGGAAGACATGCGGCAAAGATTGTCGGGACCGGTCGAACCCATAACCTCCACATCGAGAACAAAGGCCTCCAAAGCGTGGCGTGCTAACCTCCTGCTCCACCACAGCACGCCCCAGATAATATTTATATAATCTAATATTTTTAATTTTCTCTGCAGCGTATTTGGCAAATTCATTGCAGGTCAGGTTGTTTGTCAGCCTGTCAACTGTGGCAAATAAACCTCAATCATTGATCATGTTTTTGTTTATAATTTCTGCAAAGAATGTTTCCTTTGATTTAATTGTTGACACATTTCTCCATGGAGGTTTGTTCCTACCAGACACGACCTTCACTTTAATGTAGGCAATGAAATCAATGACATCTGAAATTTTATGATGGAAGTTATCTACCAGCTCATCTACAAGGTTTGATGAGCTGCTCTGCTTCTGGTTGCTCTGCATTCAGAATCAGAACCAGAATCTTCTGGATTTAACAAGTTTTTACAAAAAACAATAAATTTGACTTTGGTTGGTTTCAGTACAGAAATAAAATTTAAATGGGTAGAAAAGTTGAATAATAAGAAACATTTCAGGTCTTAATACAGAGCGTAAATAACACTTAGGTCTGGGCTTTAACTAGGCCATTCCATCATAAAGATGGTTAGATCAGAACCATCCATGATAGCTCTGCCTCTAACAGGAGGAAAAATCAAGAGAAGATAAAATAAACATGATCAACAGGATCCTGTCAACACATCCTAAATCTGTCTTTGCTTTTTGTAACCCAACATGTAAATGTTGTTTCTTCCAGCGCTGTCTGATGAAGTCAGACTGGTAGCAGGAAGGAGTCGTTGTGTTGGCAGACTGGAGAAGAAGAATCTGGGAGACTGGGAACCAGTGGATTATTGGAACAGGAACTGGAACTTTACATCAGTAGCTGGAGTTTGCAGACAGCTCCACTGTGGATCTGTGGTGACGTTACGAACAGATGAGGACAACAATATAGAGATCGTCTGTTCAGGTGATTTCATATCCTGTCCATTGTCTTCCTGTTCTGCTTCAAACTCCACTTTAAAAAATTCTCACTTCCAGCTCAGTCTGGGCTTCTTCCCCTTCACCTGGATTCACTCTGGTAGATTTTCTACTGGACCAATCAGCAAACAGAAGAAGAAGTTTGAACCATGATTAATTTTCTGTTATTTTTGTCATGTTCCGTGTTTTTCTGTGTGTTTATTTTGAGTTTTCTGTGTTTCTGAGTCTCCGTGTTGTCCTGTCGCCCTTTGATTAGTTCCCAGGTGTGTCTCGTCCCCTGATTACCTCATGTGTATTTAGTGTCTCCTGTGTCTCTGTGTATTTGTCGCGTCCTTTCTGTCTGCCTGGTTGTATGCCACGCATTATTTCTGTTGCTACCAGTGTGAACCCTGGCTTCTGCTCAGATGTGCCGCCAGAATTTTGTGGACTGTTTGGAGCTGGAATTATTATTAAATTGTCTTTTCATCCACTTTACCTGGGTCTATGGCGTCTGCCTCACCACTTCACCACCATTTCATGACAATTTTAGAAACATACTCTCTGTAGTTTTAGCAATGGCAGTGGAGGAAGTTCAGTCCATGGTGGCCACACTTCCACATATTGAATTAACATTAACAGTCGCCTCATTCGGCTCTTCTCTGTTTATGGTGGACAAAATATTGTAAGGTAACATCTGCTGGTTGTATTGTCTTCATTCTAAATGCTAGTGAACTCTCACCAAATGAAGCTGTTTGGGTTGCATGCACAAGGTTGGGAGATGTTTTCCTGCAGCTGCATGAGAACCAGACCGTCTCTCCATCAGCCTTTCAGTGAAAATGCTGAAGAAACCTTTTTTCTTTCTGCGTCCACAGACTCAGTCAGGCTGGTTCAAGGGACCAACCGGTGCTCAGGCAGACTGGAGGTGAAGACCAACCAGTCGTGGTCCTCAGTGTGTGAAAAAGACTTTGACCTGCAGGATGCAAAGGTGGTCTGCAGGGAGATTGGCTGTGGGCCTCCTTCAGTCCTCCAGGGGGCGCTCTATGGAGAAGCAGAGGCTCCAGTGGGGAGCAGAGAGTTCCTGTGTGAAGGCAGTGAGTCTGCTCTGCTGAACTGCAGCAGCAGGAAGAGTTCAGGTAGAAACAGCTGCTCACCTGGTCAAGCTGTTGGACTCACCTGTTCAGGTAGAGGAGGATCTGCAGACCTGCTGCTGTTCACTGCTTCACTTCCTTCATTAATGAACTCTCTGTCTCTGTTCACATCAAGAAAACATCAGGTTGGTGGGAGAGGCCAGCCGATGTGCTGGGAGACTGGAGATGAAACATCAAGAAGAGTGGAGACCAGCGGCTGTTTGGGATCTTTACTGGAACATAAACTCAGTTGCTACAGTTTGTGATGAACTGGACTGTGGTTCTGCTGTTTCAGTAAGAAATTCAAAGGAAACTTCAAAGAGACCAGTTTGGTTGATCTGGTCTAACTGTTTCCAGTCAGGATCTGCATTAAAGAACTGTTTACCTAATGATAAAAACAGTTATGAGAGCCTTGCGCTCATCTGCTCAGGTAACTCTGAACTCTCATATTTATTTCTTTTAAAATGTTTCTTCCATCAGGTTCCAGATGTCTGCAGAGAAACCGTCACCTTTAACTAAGAACCTGAAACCTTGAGGAGAGGGAAACTAAAGTAATTTAAATATCCAGATAAAGTTTTCAGTTTAGCCCATATAGATGAACAAAAACTCATCATTTTGATAACTTTTAATCTCTGCTGCTTTGAAGTCGATGCATCAAAATCCCAGGAGGAGTTCAAGGAAATCAGACATTTTCAAAACCTGAAAATTAACAGAAAATGACTTTTGATCCAAAATGGTGGATTTCCTGTTTTTAGTGAAAATAGCAGGAAAACCTTTTGTTTGTTATGGTTGTTGGCCTGGATGAACTAGGGGGCGCAGTTGAGTCATTTTGCCAAATTTATTTTTAAATCCACTGAAATATTAACAATTTCACAGAGATTAAAGTTCAACATTTAGTGAGTATATTAACATGTTTATGTCCCAAAAATATGATAAATTCAGCAGAAAAAAAAATTAATGATAAAATTCCAGGTTCAGTCGGTTTCACTTCACCTTTGATGCTCTGAGATTTTCTAGTTTGGTTTTCTTGGCCTTTATTTTTATCAAACTCAGAGATATTTCCATGTGAATCTGGAAAAATAAAGTTCTGAAATATTTTAAACCTTTTTTCTTTCTGCATCCACAGACTCAGTCAGGCTGGTTCAAGGGACCAACCGGTGCTCAGGCAGACTGGAGGTGAAGACCAACCAGTCGTGGTCCTCAGTGTGTGAAAAAGACTTTGACCTGCAGGATGCAAAGGTGGTCTGCAGGGAGATTGGCTGTGGGTCTCCTTCAGTCCACCAGGGGGCGCTCTATGGAGAAGCAGAGGCTCCAGTGGGGAGCAGAGAGTTCCTGTGTGAAGGCAGTGAGTCTGCTCTGCTGAACTGCAGCAGCAGGAAGAGTTCAGGTAGAAACAGCTGCTCACCTGGTCAAGCTGTTGGACTCACCTGTTCAGGTAGAGGAGGATCTGCAGACCTGCTGCTGTTCACTGCTTCACTTCCTTCATTAATGAACTCTCTGTCTCTGCTCAGGTCAAGACATCAGGTTGGTGGGAGAGGCCAGCCGATGTGCTGGGAGACTGGAGATGAAACATCATGAAGAGTGGAGACCAGTGGATGTTATGGATCGTTACTGGAACATGAACTCAGTTGCTGTAGTTTGTGCTGAACTGGACTGTGGTTCTGCTGTTTCAGTAAGAAATTCAAAGGAAAATTCAAGGAGACCAGTTTGGTGGATCTTTTCTGACTGTTTCCAGTCAGGATCTGCATTAAAGAAATGTTTACCTGATGATGGAAACAATTATCTGAGCCGTGAGCTCATCTGCTCAGGTAACTCTGAACTCTCATATTTATTTCTTTTAAAATGTTTCTTCCATCAGGTTCCAGATGTCTGCAGAGAAACCGTCACCTTTAACTAAGAACCTGAAACCTTGAGGAGAGGGAAACTAAAGTAATTTAAATATCCAGATAAAGTTTTCAGTTTAGCCCACATAGATGAACAAAAACTCATCATTTTGATAACTTTTAATCTCTGCTGCTTTGAAGTCGATGCATCAAAATCCCAGGAGGAGTTCAAGGAAATCAGACATTTTCAAAACCTGAAAATTAACAGAAAATTAACTTTTGATCCAAAATGGTGGATTTCCTGTTTTTAGTGAAAATAGCAGGAAAACCTTTTGTTTGTTATGGTTGTTGGCCTGGATGAACTAGGGGGCGCTGTTGAGTCATTTTGCCAAATTTATTTTTAAATCAACTGAAATATTAACAATTTCACAGAGATTAAAGTTCAACATTTAGTGGATTTATTAACATGTTTATGTTCCAAAAATATGATAAATTCAGCAGAAATAAAAATTAATGATAAAATTCCAGGTTCAGTCGGTTTCACTTCACCTTTGATGCTATGAGATTTTCTAGTTTAGTTTTCTTGTCCTTTATTTTTATAAACTCAGAGATGTTTCCATGTGAATCTAGAAAAAGAAAGTTCTGAAATATTTTAAACTTTTTTTCTTTCTGCATCCACAGACTCAGTCAGGCTGGTTCAAGGGACCAACCGGTGCTCAGGCAGACTGGAGGTGAAGACCAACCAGTCGTGGTCCTCAGTGTGTGAAAAAGACTTTGACCTGCAGGATGCAAAGGTGGTCTGCAGGGAGATTGGCTGTGGGTCTCCTTCAGTCCTCCAGGGGGCGCTCTATGGAGAAGCAGAGGCTCCAGTGGGGAGCAGAGAGTTCCTGTGTGAAGGCAGTGAGTCTGCTCTGCTGAACTGCAGCAGCAGGAAGAGTTCAGGTAGAAACAGCTGCTCACCTGGTCAAGCTGTTGGACTCACCTGTTCAGGTAGAGGATGATCTGCAGACCTGCTGCTGTTCACTGCTTCACTTCCTTCATTAATGAACTCTCTGTCTCTGCTCAGATCAAGAAAACTTCAGGTTGGTGGGAGAGGCCAGCCGATGTGCTGGGAGACTGGAGATGAAACATCATGAAGAGTGGAGACCAGTGGATGCTATGGATCGTTACTGGGACATGAACTCAGCTGCTGCAGTTTGTGCTGAACTGGACTGTGGTTCTGCTGTTTCAGCAATAAATTCAAAGGAAGCTTCAAAGAGACCAGCTTGGAGGATCTTTTCTAACTGTTTGCAGTCAGGATCTGCATTAAAGAACTGTGTACCTGATAATATAAACAGTGATCAGAGCCATGAGTTCATCTGCTCAGGTAACTCTGAACTCTCATATTTATTTATTTTAAAATGTTTCTTCCATCAGGTTCCAGATGTCTGCAGAGAAACCGTCACCTTTAACTAAGAACCTGAAACCTTGATGAGAGAAACTAAAACTGGTTTAAATATTACTGACAGACTATAGATCTATCATAAAGGTGCTAGTAATCATGTATAAACATGTTAGTAACCATAGCAACCAGTCTGTGATGAGCTCCTGTCTCTTTCTCATGCATGCCATCTTGTTTTCCACCTCAGATTAGATCCAGTTGTCTCTGTGTTTCCTCTGCGTTCCCAGGTCTGCTGGTTGAGCCGCTCATCTTCCTCTCTTCCTCCACTGACGGGGTTTCCACAGGCAGAAAGCAGGGGTCTGAGCTCCTCATTGGATCAAATTTCAGCATCATGTGCTCCATCAGACCTCAGTATGAAGGCGGCTCCTTCCAGCTCATCTTCAGCACCTCTAACTACACTCAGAACCACACCCTGCCAGCTGTTAATCACTCCGCCCTCTTCCTGTTCTCTGCTGCTGGCCACGCCCACCAAGGAACCTACCGCTGCGTTTACCACGTCTACGTTTTCTCCTATAACTTCTCCTCTATGAGCCAGCCTCTCAACCTCACTGTCTCAGGTAAACTCATGGAGTCCATCAGGAAAAGTTCTGCTTCAGGTGAACCAGCAGCTGTCTGCCTCATTCATGAGGTCAGAGAGGAGGATTGATGATATTAATGTTCATGATCAGATCTACAGGCAGCATGAAAACAAGGGTCTATATGATTATTTTCTAACTGGACTCATCTGATGAAAGCTGATCCTGAATCTGTTTCATTCAGTTTCAGCCTATCTCATTGCTTTGATCATCAGACTGGTTGTCGTCCTGCTGGGTTTGCTGGGATCAGTCCTGGTCCTCTACTTTAAGGTACTGCATGTATCATGCATGATGTGTTCAGTTGGGAAAGTTCTTGCATTGAAGCTGAACCATCCTCTGTTTCCAGGCCAAGAGAAACCAGAAGTCTGGACCAGAAAACAACCATCATGATGAAGGATCCAGAGCTGAAGGCAGCTTAGAGGAGGAGACTGCAGTCTGAAGGAACCAGGAGAAAATTATCTTCATTTCACATCCACAGGAAGGAGCAGAGAGATGTTTCAGACTCCTAGAAATCTATCCGTCTATGTATCTATGATAAAATGTCTCTGTGCTCCTGCAGCAGGAAGGAAGTTCAACATTCAGAAATTTGTATCTGGACTAAACCTACTTAAGTAAAACTTATATAAGAAGGGAACACAAAACATTCAACATACAAAATATAACAGAAAACCCACTTCATCAAAATCTGATCTTACTCAACCTTGCAAGGATAACATATGGTAGAATATTTAGGGGTCAAAGGTCAGGTAGCCAATTTATCAGACAATGTGGACAAGCTGCCTCCGATCTCCTACTACGATGAAGTTAACTATGTAGTCAACATGAAGAGTGTAAACGCCGTAAACGAGCTTCACTGCCTGAAATTCATGGACGCATATAATTAGTATTTCAACAGCTTTGTTAAGGAGATAAAAACTCTCTGTGTGAATAATGAGGTTCTGGTGACCAGCAGACCAAGTACATGTAGCAACAAACATGTAGGCTACATGTCTGCTTATCTTGCAGATGGGATGGAAAATTTTATGGTTACTATGATTATGAATGAATCGATTCATAACAGTGTTATGGTTCTTGTGTAAAGCATGTGCTCATGGGAAAGTTTTCTGAAGCTGTTTCTCTGAACTCTGTATTATTAGAAAGTTGTATAATATTTTCTTCTTTGCATTATTATAACATCCTTAAATGTTTAATATGCTTTATGAAAGAAAATGTGTATGTTTTCAGTCTGTTTTGTAGCTAATTAGATTGTTAAACTGTGAAAGTAACGAAACCTTTCCTATAAAACAATAAGCTGTGTTTTGCTCGAGGCTCTTTCTCCTGACTGTGTTCAGTGAACAGAGACTCCAAATGCTGTAAAGCCTTCAAATAAATATTGACAAAGAATTTATATATTCTCTCTAGTTTTTTATAGTTTTTCCTCAGTCTGTTAAATATCATTTCAACAACAAACAGGATCCAGCGAGTTGGAGAGGTCGAGGGCGACGGGAGGTAAACTTCAGAGTCTGAGGTATGAAGAAATGTAAATCAATGAAAATAGGTGCAAAAATAGCTTAATGAGAAATGTGAAGAAACATAAATGACAAAGAAATAAAAAGGAAATGATTAGAAAAAGAAATATGACAAACGTAAATGTGTGGATGAGAGAAGCTGAATGCAGAGTGGAAGGCAACAATGGCACATTTTATTAGGGTATTTCAGGACATCAGCAAACTGTTTGGTTTGTGTTTATCATCCACAATGTGGTGGAGTGGTGGAAGGGGACAGCATGAGGTCTGCAGTACCCACCTTGTCTCTGTGGTCATCAGGGGTTTGTCAGTAGATACTCTGTGTGGCCTCAGTGTCCCACTGAAAGTATTGACCAGGTTCATTCGCTGCGGGAAGCACAGAGGGATTGTGGGGAATCATACCTGGCTGTGAAAAGGAGCTGGTATATTCCAACATTGCTGAGCCCAATGTCCACACACAAACGGCCACAGATGTAACATACGGCCACAGATGTAACATACGTCACGCTCTCTTGGCCCTCCGCCCCTTTGCTCCACGGCCTCGCTCCATGCCTCTCCGTCCACGGCCAACCCCACGCAACCCTCCTCCATGTTCCTGTTTTGAGAATATAAAGAAGGGTAAAGAGGAGCAGGTGCTCCCCCATTTTGATGAGTGTTTTGCCAGTAGTTAGAAACCCCACCATGTGTAGGTGAAACTTGTGAGGGGGGTTGCAGGACCATGCAACCATAACATGGTCCTGTTTATCTCTTTTTTTACTTAGTTTTTGTTTTGCTTCCTGCAGTTGGAGTTTCAGTAACTGAGTCTCTAAATTCTTGGTGTCAGACTGTTTTTTCTTTAACTCGTCCTGCGCCTTTAAGAACTGATGAAGCAGGTGTCTCTCCAATCTCACATGTTCACACCCTGCAAGATCTGGATTGTTTTTTATAGATTGCACAACCTGTTCAGGGACGCCTTTTAAAACTGCTTCTCTAAACATTTTAGTGAAGTTTGTGTGTGGGCCTTTAGGATTAACTAGTTTTCTTGAGCCTGGTTTCTGCAGATTTATTTATATACTCTTTGGGATCCATGTTACAATCCCACTCAAATTTAGTAATAGGAGCTGTGGTGGCTGGAGGAAACTGCAGTTTTATTGCTCGAGCCAAAGGCGTGATGAATTGGTGAACTGCAGTTGAATTATTTACATTTTGTGTCCCTGCTGCATTCTCCTTATCTTTCATGACCATTCCAGACATAGATCTGCTCATTATTGCTCTAAAATCACCCATAGCCAGAGTCATGCCTGATGTTAACAGGTCTAACTCTGCCAGCCAAAGGCTCCCACTCTGCCTGAGTTCTGTCTCTGCCTTCTGACTGTTTTTTTATGCAGCCTCTTTTAGTGAAAACTCCTGCCTCTTCCTGCTTTTCCATCACGTCTATCAATACTTTTTTAGAATCAATTATCCCTTGCAGCAAGTATTTTCCCAATGGCTGTCTGTTTAACACGTCGCCTTCTTTCTTCTCCACCAGACATTTCATCTTTTTTGCAGTTTTCCTTCTTCCCCCTTATTCTGAAATTCGTTATGCTCTGCCAGATAAGTTATTAGTCCGTCTATTTACTCACCAAGTGTAATCCAAGGTCCTATGCCCCACTTTGAATCGTATTTCTCCTTGTCGACCTCATCCGCCATGTTCAGAGCCAGAAATCATCTCTTCTCTCTGCCTTTTTACTCTTCGCACGGCAGCGAGAAAACCAACACAGCAGATAAAATTAAAGACTTTTCCCCAAATTACAGTTCCCAAACGCCAACCATGGTTTCAAAGCACATTACAGTAAACAGAAAAGCGACGTATGAGCAAAATCGTCTGCTGGACGGCAGAGTCTGACACACACACCGACATTTACATAGAACACAGAAATGGATCCACACTCTTTAAAGCTTCCTATTTTAGTCCTCGATGACAACACTTTTCAACACTTTTACTTTTTTATACGTATATTTCTGTACTTCTACTTTTACTTATATTTCATCTGAGGATCAGATGGTGATAAACCTTAAACTGTTATCTTATATCTTTATCCTATGCGGACAGCTTTCACCACTTTTGCGTTTCTCAAGCTGACTCAGATTGGCTAACGCGTTATTTGTCGAGGGCAGTACTCCTTGGGGGTAAACCGACAAAACCCAGCCTGTACCTCCGTCACGTCCGACGCAAGGGGAAGACGGCCAATTCTTACTGCTTTCCAATCACCCAAAACACTTTTTTAATACATAAATAAACTTAACCGTATTTTGCTCCTATGAATAATAAAAGACTTTGACCAACCAGCAGAAAGCAGTACGAACATGACTGACAAATCAGACAACTCAAGGAACTCAATATGAACAACGGCTGATATATGGAGTTTAGACAGCCCAAAGAAACAGCACAAGGGTTCATGTTTAAGGAAGAAAGTTTCCTGACCTGATTATTCGTGTCCAACGCCCGTGTGCTGTTCCAGAAAGCTGTTTGCCTTAAACGTCTCGTCCAATCTCTGCTCGTGTCTCAACATGGAACCATCCTCTGCTACCAATTGTTACAATTAAAACCGGATGGACCAGAAAGGTGTGAGCACACGAACAGCAAATCAGCCAACACAGTGTCACCCTCCGATGGCGGCACTGCGTTCGAAGGAGGTGAGGCAACGCAACAAGATTTGGTGGAATAAGCTTTATTGGTGCTGCAGTTCACCAATACACCGACACCCATCTCTCTACTGCAAAGCACAGCAGCTGGCTTTAGCTTTTGGCCACTTCCACCCACACCAGGTGAAGGGGTGACAAAAAAACAATAAATTATTTACAAACCCAACACAAAATAAATGGTACAAATAAATATTTACATGCATGCAACTTAGAAACAACTAATCCTAAAGTCAATCAAGAAATTAAATCAAACTTAATATAACTTTAGAGCATTACCCTTCTTTTCTCAAATGGTATGCTCCACCCTTCTAAGGAGACACACCTGGAAGGTAAACCCCAATTAACACAACTGAAATACAGAAATGAAACAAAAAGCATCTATTCTATAAATAAATATCAATTAACAGGGATGGAGCCCCTGGTCTCCATCACACACAGAATAATCATTTTACTTCTTTTATTCTTTTTTAGTGCTAAAAAAGAGAGACACTTACCCTCACAGGTTAATTTGTTGTGAAGTGAAATATCAGCGGGTTTACACAGCATCTGATCAAAAACGGACGATCCATTCCTTATATGTGAGACACACCTAGTGGTCGCCTGATGTCTTACATCAGCTAAGTTTCTATTTCTACAAAAGCCTTTGTGTAAAAGTGAAGGATGCCATGTGTATAAAAACTCGTGTGTGTATTGTTGAGGAAATATAACTACTTTGAGTGTTTAATATAGTTAATCTCACAGCCATGTGCATTTAGGTAGATTGAACATTCTTATCTGGACAAAAACTAAACAGATGTAAGCTAGGAGACAGCAAGGAGGCAAGAGATAAACATTCTCTTGGAGGAGTTTAACCAAAACACTATTCTCTTGAAAGGCTTTAAATTAGGAGGGCCATAAACCATATCTCCCCGGCTCAGAGGTCGAAGGTCGGGGGTTTCTCAGAGAAGAGGGCTGCATCTGGAGTTGGTTACAGCCTGGTACTAACGTCTAATTTTAATACATCTTTAAATACTAATCGCATGTTTTTGATTAAAGTATATTACCCAAGTTAGAAGTATTAATCTAGTAGATGATTAATGTATTTGAAAATGTATTATCAGTGACAATTTCGGAATCAAAGGAAAATTGTTTGAATTAGAAAAGGAATTCTACCTCATTTTGTTCTGTGAGAGGACAAAGATTTAAGTTTCTGGAGATGCTGAAATCAGAAAAGCAGAAAACTAAGTTTGATGAAAATAACTTATAATTTTAACAAGTAGTAAACGACTTTTGATTTCTGCCTAAACTGAGGGGAAGGTCTAAGTCTTTCCAAGGTAGCTTTTGGTTGGTCAAAACAGGGAACGCCCTATTTGCATATATTAACAAAAAGAAACGCCTTCATTAGAAAAGTGAATGCTCAAGAATACGAATTCAGATAGCTGGTCGATTCTGTTTTTCTTGACAGCTCTCTCCAAAGACGCGTCTTTGTCCTTCTTTCTGTTTGTCTTTTAATTCTTTTCTCTCAGGTAAAGAATGTATATCTCTGTATCTCTGTAGTTTCCTTGTTAATTCATACGGTGTTTTCCTATTGGATTAAACTCTGTAACACTGTGACGTCAGCACGCCTCATTGTTTTCTTCCGGCCGTGAAATCATCCGCTCAGGACCCGGGAAAGAGGAAGAAAAAGAGAGCCAAGCTTTTTTCCAAAATTAAGCTAACTTAGTAAATTCTTCCTCAATAGTATATGTGCCCTTGATAAGTGTCTCTACAAACCTCAGAGTGAATTTGGAGAATGTAAAAATCACATTCTCCTCTTTTTCTCTCCTCGAGTACAAAATTGAATCACTTGTCTCTCTCTTCTTTTTTGTCTGTTTGAAAGCGTTTAGGTTGAATGAACCTGCCACCCTTCTACTACCATGGAATCACTTCTGTATTCAGCCTGAAAGGGCGAGTGTATGGGTGAGCAGACCAGAGCCAGACAGCTGGAAAACCGACCCGCCTCAACACACTGCTGTACACACCGTCCTATTAGAGCTCTTCACAAGAAGCATGCAAAAGTAATAAAACAAAATGACACGGAGACCTTAAAGAACACAGTAGCACAACTTTGAACCTGAACAGTCAACTGAACTCAGACTCTGACATCAGAGCTGCTCTACTGTTAAATTATTGGGCCTGTTGTGAACCGTAACTCTTTACCTGATCTCTGACACCAACAACAACAAACACACACAATATATTTGGAAATATTTATAAAATAAGGTAAAAACATTTTTTGTTAGAATGGATAAAAGTATCTAGGTACTTAAATCGCACATTGTAACTAAAAACATGAACATATTCCTACTAGCATAAGCTAAAGTTGAAGTTATACTGTTAGTTACCATAGAAACCGTATTTAAAAATAAAACACATTTAGGGTTAAAACTGAAGAAGTTTACTCTGGTTTAGAGGAATGTTTGTGTTTTATATCTGCAGCTTTGTAAAACGTTAAATAGGATTAAAGAGAATTTAAACCATGACATGAAGATTTTTAGTTTATTTTCTGTTTACTTATGATGTTATTTTAACAAATCAGCTTCAAAAGCAAATATTTTTATTTATTTTGTTGCTTTTCTTCTGCAGAGCATCAATGCCCCTCCCCCACCTAATGCTGCAAGTCATCTGACTGCAATGAAGTTTTCCAGGTTGACTGATTGGAAATATTTCCACTAAAATGAGAAAGATGTCTTTTCTTTTTTAATTTAGCTTTAGTGCTAAGCTAAAAATTAGCTTAACTAATAGATTAGTGGAACTGACTGATAATTATGACAGAAAAGAATAAAAATGTAACTCAGAAGTTCTAGTTTAATTTATTTGGGGATTTTGAAGAGTCAGTGACTTTTTGCTTAGTGACGGATATTTCATCATTCAGTACGTTGAGTCAGCCAAAGCGGATGGAAACTGTGATACTATCACAAGATGATAAACATGCAAAAACAGGTTATGACTAAAATTATGAAGGTAAAACATTAAATTAATCCAACACAGTAATTAGTAATGCCAGAAAACCTGCTGGCTTATTAAAAATGCACCACAGAAACCAGAACCAACAATCAAACAGGAAACTTTGACCCAACCGGGCTCACAGTTTGGGTCAGAACCTCAGAGGTTCAGCTAATATTTTAGATTTTCATGTCTCTTCATTCATTGTTTTATGATATAAATGCATTTTGCTGCAGCAACATAAAGGGGCTGGTAGTGTTTAATATTCTAAATAAAATATGTTTTGGGTTAAATGGGCCTAAAATATCTCAGTTCTTTGAAATAAACAACTTTTTCCGCTGAAGATCTAAAGTTTAGATTTACCCTGAATAACCTGGTTATGTTGCAATAAAACTGATAAAGTTGCTGAAGTTTCCAACCAGATTAGCATCACCCAGCTTGCTCACGGCAGCACACAGAGGCTGAACATCCAGATTAATATTTAGATTTCTCTCTCTGCCTCTGTAACTGGATCCTTTCTGCATTGAGCTGCTTTTCAGTGATCAGGCCGTGACACGGTTTGTCTTTAAAAAGATGATTTCTCTATTTATTCTGACGAGAACAATATAAGAAAACAACTGTGATGTAGGCCGCTCGCTCCAAGTCCTACACAAAACAGAAGTACGTAACAAAAATTAACTTAATAAATCTATAAATGAACTGGATGTATTTAGATGAAAAATAAATAGTACAAACCTCTCCCACAGGACAATATGACAAAAGGGGGGGGGCCTAAGGGACGCAAACATTTTAAAGACAATACCACAGAAGAAGAAATAAAAAGGAGAGGCTTCTGTACTTAAAGTAAAACAAAACAATACAAATAAACAACAAAAAGACATTTTGTGTAATTATAACAAAAGAGAAATACAACCAGTTTACACCTTTATGAAGCCTTTCTGCTCTGATGATCAAAGACTAAAACTGAAATGAAATGACAGAAAAATGTTTTATGAAAAAAATCTATTTAATTGTTTCATATTTAAAATCTGCAGATGTTCCATCAATCCTCTTGGAGGACAAACTGACCACTTCTCCTTCCTCTGCTTCTTTCTCCTACTGCTCTCCATCCTTGAATGTCTCCAGTTATGGACCTTACCAAGCTCCGCCCACAACTGATCACATGACCGCAAGTCTCGCTAGCAAAGCCTCGTGGTGCGTTGTTTCTATGGAAACACGACTCCATTAGTGCATCATTTCTACAATATATCAGCTACTAGAATGGACAGAGGAACTAACAAGTTCATGTCCTCAACTGGGAGGAGGTTACTGGTTTCTCAGTCACAAGATGGTTGCAAACCTGAGGCCAGCAGGTGTCAGTCAGTCATGGTAGATCTGAACTTTGACCTCAATTTGAGAAGCTACAAACTGATAGGAGGAACCAAAGAACTCTATAAAGGAAAAGGTAAATCTTCTGAAGTTGGGATATAATTAATTTAATTTCACATAATTATCGCGGTAGAAGCCATTAGTTTGTTAAAATGTTATGAAATAAATTTGCTCTATTTGTGAATGATGTAAACTCACAAAGGAACGAGGTAATTAGTCCAACGTTTAGAAACTACAGCGGCTGTAATGAGCCACAGCAAAAGTAAATAAAGGTAAAATAATCCGAACAGGTGATCAACTCAAAACCACTCCTACCTTTTTACTCTCTCTTTGTAGTTTAAGCACACCTGTTACCGTGGCAACCGCCTTTGCCCCGCAAGACTAGGAAATATTACGTTGAAAACATAACATCCTGTCCGTTACCATATCAAGTTTCCAGGCTTGATATTTATTAATCGTTGCTTCCCTGAACACAGCGATGGTTGGTTGACCAGCTGTACTTGGTGCTAGAGTGGCTAACAGGAGGAACCGTTTAGTCCAAACCCTTTTCTGTTAAAATAAAATATTTAGTGAATATCAGATACAGTACACATTGCATATTGATCTGTTTAGCTAACGCTAGGCTGTGTAGCAGACAGACTTCAAGGTGTAGAAGTTGTATCAGTGCTGCCATTATGCTGTACTTAGCTAACGGGAAGCTCGTGTTTGAGAGACGGCCAATCACGTGACCACGTAGAATGGACATCAGCCAATGAAAAGCGGCCCCTCTGGTAAGGTCCATTGCTGACATGAAGTTTATGTTCTCTCTTTGTTTCTTCTCTTCATAGCAGCTACACCTGGGCTCATTTCTGTTTAGCTGTGATCCCTTCCTGGAGGGAAGCTGAGCTACTGCTGCCAACAACATCAGGTTCCCCTTCAGTGGATCACACACCTGGATCCACTCCGGCCACATGCAGAACAAAGACTGAACTAAACACAGGAACAACAGACACTGGTGAAACCTGTGAATCCCAGTAGGCCCAGTATGAACCCATCTACATTATCGGATCATAGGAAGGAGGCGTTGTCTCTGAAAGCAGCCAACGATCCGAACTGTGACGTTCAGGAAGTGGCAGATAAAAAAGGTTAAAGTAGGAAGTCTTCAGAGTCTGGAGCCTCATCCTGATCACATCAAGAGACGAAGCTTCACTCCACATCCAGAGGAAACATGGACCAAACAGCTCTGATGCTGCTTCTGTGTCTCTGCAGCTCAGGTAGGACTCCACTTTCAAACAAAAACACTAATATTCACCAGAGTTCAAATTAAAAATGATCGACTGATAAACATGTTAAATTTTACAAACATAAAACTGGAAACTGTTTCTAGTCTCAGATCATAGAGCTGCTGCTACACAGTTAGTGATGTTTATATTGTCTACTTGCTGCTAAGGAGCCAATAAAATCAAGAATTGTTGGTTTTTGTGTTTTTATGATGTAAAACACTTTGAACTGCCTTGTTGCTGAAATGTGCTATAAAATAATCTGATTGATTGATTGATAAGGAGAAGCTGCAGAAACTCTGCAGCAGCGCTGAATCTGCACAGTAAACAGGTGGAGCCACATAAAATGGCTCCTTCTGCATGAATTCTCTCATCTTCCTCTTGGCTCCACAGGTTCTCTAGGAGGTTCTGGTCAGGCCCGTTTGCTGGCCAACCAAGCCCAGTAGCACCACGGTCATTGGACCAGCTTCTGGTACCGCTGGTTGTGTTGGTGAAAACGTTTGAGCTCCGTCTGACGTGGGAGTGTCTCAGGCAGGATGTCGAACTCGCCTGCTGCAGATTAGAATCAATCAACCAATCGATCAGTTTATTTGTAAAGCACATTTCAGCACCAAGGCGGTTCAAAGAGCTTTACGTCATAAAAACACAAAAAGTCCTAAAGACACCACACAGTAAACCAGTAAACAGTACATTTTGTCAAAGTGTCGTTACACATCAAAATGTTGTTCAGTGTTTCATTTATTATGTTTCAACAGCAAATCTGACCAGCTGGGATTTTAGTCCAGATTAAAGGAACTCAGTGTTTCAGTTGTTTTGCAGAGTTAATTGTTGAAACAGCTTTTCAATAATTTAGCTGATGAATGAAAGGTTGGAGATCGGCCTGTAATCCTGCAGTAATTATTTGTTCAGATCGTTTTAGTTTTTTATATCAGTGGTTTGAAAACTGCTGGGGGAAAACACCTGATGAGAGCGAAGAGTTTACTATTAGAATCAGATCAGATGAAATGACAGGCAGAACTTTCTTAAGAAAAGTTGTGGATGTTATTATCTTTGGGCATAACATGGATATTAGATTCTGTGTGGCTGTGAATGTTGACCCTCTAATATTTTTTTATTTTTATTAATTTGTTTTGTCTGAAGAGTTTTTGAGGCGCTAGTGGTTTTATTTTTGTGATAGTAGGCAGACAGGAAAGAGGGCGAGGAGAGAGAGGAAGACATGCGGCAAAGATTGTCGGGACCCGGAGTCGAACCCGCAACCTCCACATCGAGAACAAAGGCCTCCAAACGTGGGGCGTGCTAACCTCCTGCTCCACCACAGCACGCCCCAGATAATATTTATATAATCTAATATTTTTAATTTTCTCTGCAGCGTATTTGTCAAATTCATTGCAGGTCAGGTTGTTTGTCAGCCTGTCAACTGTGGCAAATAAACTCAATAATTGTTCATGTTTTTGTTTATAATTTCTGCAAAGAATGTTTCCTTTGCATGTTTTAGTGTAGAGTAATATCTTCACAGTCTTTCTTAATAGATTTCATAATAAACAAAGTTGAGTTTTCCTCATTTAAATTTGGCCCTACAGCAAAATTGTCTTGCAGATTTAACTGTTGACACATTTCTCCATGGAGGTTTGTTCCTACCAGACACGACCTTCACTTTAATGTAGGCAATGAAATCAATGACATCTGAAATTTTATGATGGAAGTTATCTACCAGCTCATCTACAAGGTTTGATGAGCTGCTCTGCTTCTGGTTGCTCTGGATTCAGAATCAGAACCAGAATCTTCTGGATTTAACAACTTTTTACACAAAAACAATAAATTTGACTTTGGTTGGTTTCAGTAAAGAAATAAAATATAAATGGGTAGAAAAGGTGAATAATAAGAAACATTTCAGGTCTTACTACAGAGCGTAAATAACACTTAGGTCTGGGCTTTAACTAGGCCATTCCAACATAAAGATGGTTAGATCAGAACCATCCATGATAGCTCTGCCTCTAACAGGAGGAAAAATCAAGAGAAGATAAAATAAACATGATCAACAGGATCCTGTCAACACATCCTAAATCTGTCTTTGCTTTTTGTAACCCAACATGTAAATGTTGTTTCTTCCAGCGCTGTCTGATGAACTCAGACTGGTAGCAGGAAGGAGTCGCTGTGTTGGCAGACTGGAGAAGAAGAATCTGGGAGACTGGAAACCAGTGGATTATTGGAACAGGAACTGGAACTTTACATCAGTAGCTGTAGCTTGCAGACAGCTCCACTGTGGATCTCTGGTGTCGTTACGAAAAGATGAGGACGACCATGTAGAGATCGTCTGTTCAGGTGATTTCATATCCTGTCCATTGTCTTCCTGTTCTGCTTCCAACTCCACTTTAAAAAATTCCCACTTCCAGCTCAGTCTGGGCTTCTTCCCCTTCACCTGGATTCACTCTGGTAGATTTTCTACTGGACCAATCAGCAAACAGAAGAAGAAGTTTGAACCATGATTAATTTTCTGTTATTTTTGTCATGTTCCGTGTTTTTCTGTGTGTTTATTTTGAGTTTTCTGTGTTTCTGAGTCTCCGTGTTGTCCTGTCGCCCTTTGATTAGTTCCCAGGTGTGTCTCGTCCCCTGATTACCTCATGTGTATTTAGTGTCTCCTGTGTCTCTGTGTATTTGTCGTGTCCTTTCTGTCTGCCTGGTTGTATGCCACGCATTATTTCTGTTGCTACCAGTGTGAACCCTGGCTTCTGCTCAGACATGCCGCCAGAATTTTGTGGACTGTTTGGAGCTGGAATTATTATTAAATTGTCTTTTCATCCACTTTACCTGGGTCTATGGCGTCTGTCTCACCACTTCACCACCATTTCATGACAATTTTAGAAACATAGTCTCTGTAGTTTTAGCAATGGCAGTGGAGGAAGTTCAGTCCATGGTGGCCACACTTCCACATATTGAATTAACATTAACAGTCGCCTCATTCGGCTCTTCTCTGTTTATGGTGGACAAATTATTGTAAGGTAACATCTGCTGGTTGTATTGTCTTCATTCTAAATGCTAGTGAACTCTCACCAAATGAAGCTATTTGGGTTGCATGCACAAGGTTGGGAGATGTTTTTCTGCAGCTGCTTGAGAACCAGACCGTCTCTCCATCAGCCTTTCAGTGAAAATGCTGAAGAAACCTTTTTTCTTTCTGCATCCACAGACTCAGTCAGGCTGGTTCAAGGGACCAACCGGTGCTCAGGCAGACTGGAGGTGAAGACCAACCAGTCGTGGTCCTCAGTGTGTGAAAAAGACTTTGACCTGCAGGATGCAAAGGTGGTCTGCAGGGAGATTGGCTGTGGGTCTCCTTCAGTCCTCCAGGGGGCGCTCTATGGAGAAGCAGAGGCTCCAGTGGGGAGCAGAGAGTTCCTGTGTGAAGGCAGTGAGTCTGCTCTGCTGAACTGCAGCAGCAGGAAGAGTTCAGGTAGAAACAGCTGCTCACCTGATCAAGCTGTTGGACTCACCTGTTCAGGTAGAGGAGGATCTGCAGACCTGCTGCTGTTCACTGCTTCACTTCCTTCATTAATGAACTCTCTGTCTCTGCTCAGATCAAGACAACTTCAGGTTGGTGGGAGAGGCCAGCCGATGTGCTGGGAGACTGGAGATGAAACATCAAGAAGAGTGGAGACCAGTGGATCTTGGGGATTATAACTGGAACATGAACTCAGCTGCTGCAGTTTGTGCTGAACTGGACTGTGGTTCTGCTGTTTCAGCAAGAAATTCAGTGGAAGCTTCATTCAGACCAATTTGGTTGATCAGGTCTGAATGTTTGCAGTCAGGATCTGCATTAAAGAACTGTGTACCTGATGATGTAAACAATTATCTGAGCCATGAGATCATCTGCTCAGGTAACTCTGAACTCTCATATTTATTTCTTTTAAAATGTTTCTTCCATCAGGTTCCAGATGTCTGCAGAGAAACCGTCACCTTTAACTAAGAACCTGAAACCTTGAGGAGAAGGAAACTAAAATAATTTTAATATCCAGATAAAGTTTTCAGTTTAGCTCACATAGATGAACAAAAACTCATCATTTTGATAACTTTTAATCTCTGCTGCTTTGAAGTCGATGCATCAAAATCCCAGGAGGAGTTCAAGGAAATCAGACATTTTCAAAACCTGAAAATTAACAGAAAATTAATATTGATCCAAAATGGTGGATTATCTGTCTTTACTGAAAATAGCAGGAAAACCTTTTGTTTGTTATGTTTGTTGGTCTGGATGAACTAGGGGGCGCTGTTGAGGAATTTTGCCAAATTTATTTTTAAATCAACGAAAATATTAACAATTTCTCAGATTAAAGTTCAACATTTAGTGAGTTTATTAACATGTTTATGTCCCAAAAATGTGATAAATTCAGCAGAAATAAAAATTAATGATAAACGTCCAGGTTCAGTCGGTTTCACTTCACCTTTGATGCTCTGAGATTTTCTAGTTTGGTTTTCTTGGCCTTTATTTTTTATCAAACTCAGAGATGTTTCCTTGTGAATCTAGAAAATTAAAGTTCTGAAATATTTTAAACCTTTTTACTTTTTGCATCTACAGACTCAGTCAGGCTGGTTCAAGGGACCAACCGGTGCTCAGGCAGACTGGAGGTGAAGACCAACCAGTCGTGGTCCTCAGTGTGTGAAAAAGACTTTGACCTGCAGGATGCAGAGGTGGTCTGCAGGGAGATTGACTGTGGGCCTCCTTCAGTCCTCCAGGGGGCGCTCTATGGAGAAGCAGAGGCTCCACTGGGGAGCAGAGAGTTCCTGTGTGAAGGCAGTGAGTCTGCTCTGCTGAAGTGCAGCAGCAGGAAGAGTTCAGGTAGAAACAGCTGCTCACCTGGTCAAGCTGTTGGACTCACCTGTTCAGGTAGAGGAGGATCTGCAGACCTGCTGCTGTTCACTGCTTCACTTCCTTCATTAATGAACTCTCTGTCTCTGCTCAGGTCAAGACAACATCAGGTTGGTGGGAGAGGCCAGCCGATGTGCTGGGAGACTGGAGATGAAACATGAAGAAGAGTGGAGACCAGTGGATGTTTTGGATCATAACTGGAACATGAACTCAGTTGCTGCAGTTTGTGCTGCACTGGACTGTGGTTCTGCTGTTTCAGCAAGAAATTCAAAGGAAGATTCAGAGAGACCAGTTTGGTTGATCATTTCTGACTGTTTCCAGTCAGGATCTGCATTAAAGAACTGTTTACCTTATGATACAAACAGTGATCAGAGCCATGAGTTCATCTGCTCAGGTAACTCTGAACTCTCATATTTATTTCTTTTAAAATGTTTCTTCCATCAGGTTCCAGATGTCTGCAGAGAAACCGTCACCTTTAACTAAGAACCTGAAACCTTGAGGAGAGAGAAACTAAAACTGGTTTAAATTTTACTGACAGACTATAGATCTATCATAAAGGTGCTAGTAATCATGTATAAACATGCTAGTAACCATGGCAACCAGTCTGTGATGAACTCCTGTCTCTTTCTCATGCATGCCATCTTGTTTTCCACCTCAGATTAGATCCAGTTGTCTCTGTGTTTCCTCTGCGTTCCCAGGTCTGCTGGTTGAGCCGCTCATCTTCCTCTCTTCCTCCACTGACGGGGTTTCCACAGGCAGAAAGCAGGGGTCTGAGCTCCTCATTGGATCCAGTTTCAGCATCATGTGCTCCATCAGACCTCAGTATGAAGGCGGCTCCTTCCAGCTCATCTTCAGCACCTCTAACTACACTCAGAACCACACCCTGCCAGCTGTTAATCACGCCGCCCTCTTCCTGTTCTCTGCTGCTGGCCACGCCCACCAAGGAACCTACCGCTGCGTTTACCACGTCTACGTTTTCTCCTATAACTTCTCCTCTATGAGCCAGCCTCTCAACCTCACTGTCTCAGGTAAAATCATGGAGTCCATCAGGAAAAGTTCTGCTTCAGGTGAACCAGCAGCTGTCTGCCTCATTCATGAGGTCAGAGAGGAGGATTGATGATATTAATGTTCATGATCAGATCTACAGGCAGCATGAAAACAAGCGTCTATATGATTATTTTCTAACTGGACTCATCTGATGAAAGCTGATCCTGAATCTGTTTCATTCAGTTTCAGCCTATCTCACTGCTTTGATCATCAGACTGGTTGTCGTCCTGCTGGGTTTGCTGGGATCAGTCCTGGTCCTCTACTTTAAGGTACTGCATGTATCATGCATGATGTGTTCAGTTGGGAAAGTTCTTGCATTGAAGCTGAACCATCCTCTGTTTCCAGGCCAGGAGAAACCAGAAGTCTGGACCAGAGAACAACCAGTAAAGCAGTAAAACTTGTATAAGAAGGGAACAGAAAACATTCAACAAACAAAATATAACAGAAAACCCACTTCATCAAAATCTGATCTTCATCAACCTTACAAGGATAGCATACGATAGGATATTTGGGGTCAAAGGTCAGGTAGCCAATTCCATTCAGGCCCTGAACTCAGCTTGTGTCCTTGTCTTTGTTGGGGTTATGAATTGTTGTGTGACAAATGTAATATAGTTCCTCCCTCGTTTTTCGCGGGGGTTACGTTCCAAAAGGAACCCATGATAAGTGAAATCCGCAAAGTAGGAACTTTTATTATTTTAACAATTATTATACAATGAAATCCTCCAGAATACATTTAAAACAAAGAAAAAAAACATTTTTACAGAGAAATTTTTAACAAATTAAAGTACGTTTTTTTTTTATTTACAAATAACTACTATACAGAAAAATAATAATTTTAATCATCAATACGAAGTGAAAGCTTCAAATTGCGGAGATCAGCATCGCCCCACCACGACGCGAGTCATTGGATTAGAACGAGAAAAATATGATTCTGAAAAAAAATACAAAGTGCAGTTGGACAAATAGTGATTCACCTGTATTTCACTGCTCCTCCTGACTCCGCTTTGTCGCGTTTTTGTCGTCTAAAGCCCGCGGTGCAGGTGTGTTTGTTCGGGAGAAGAACATAGTTATTGGTAGCTGTTGTCACTCTTTTTTCTTCTGGGCAAAAAGGTTCTTATAAACCGACATGCCACCATCGATTATGTTAAGTTTGGCAAGCTGTTTTATGTACGTGTACATATTAAACCACAACGTTATTGACACACAGATAGAGAAGTAGCAGAGAGACTGTTTAGCCAATCAGAATGCAGAACACAATGCACGATGCAAATCCGCGAAGCAGCGAGACAGCGAAAGGTGAACCGCGAAATAGCGAGAGATCACTGTATAGTTGATCCTGGCTTGTAATACTTTGTCCTGCCTGTAGGTGGTGTATGTCTTCACTGCCATGATAACCCATCCAATACATCCAGTTCCCACAAGGACGAAATTGGACCGGGGTGACTTTTGGACAGCTGTCACGGCGGAGAATTGAACACAACAAACAAAGAAGGCGGTAGGAGCTGATTTGGTGGATCACATAAGCTGTACATTGACTGTAGTAGCATGGCTTCTACATCAGGAGGAAATAGTGGAAATGAAATGGAGTGGATGATAGCGAGGTCAGCAAAAATGAAAAGAGCAATCAGAAAGAGACATGAAAGGGCAAGAAGTTGGTCGGATGAAAGTGAGCCAGGAGCGGAAGGCAGTAAAAGGACAAAAATAAACCAAAGAGTGAGTTCGCGAGAACAAGATAATAGTAATACAGAAGTAGAATACAAAGTTGTGGTGGAATTTCAGCAAGAAAGGGGTTATATTCATCCGATAAAGATAACCAAAGCAATAGAGGTAGAGATAGGAAAAATCTAAACGGCTAGAATCATGAACAACAGAAAAGTGATAATACAAGTTATTAGTGAGACGCAACAACAGAATATAATCAAAATGAAAACTTTGATGGGAGAAAGAATTAAATCATATATACCAGGTTATATGGCAAGGTCAGAGGAGTAATTTCAGGAGTCCCACTTGAAATGACAATGGAGGAGGTGAAGAATGAAATCAAAGGAGGGAAAATAACAAATGCCACCAGGACTAAAAGTAGAAGAGAAGGGGAACTCAAAGATACTATGGCTGTGATATTACAGTTTGAAAACAACATGCCAGAAAACATTCAGCTAGGATTCATGAACTATAAAGTTAGAGAGTACATCCCGAAACCGCTCAGATGTTTTACCTGTCAAAGAATGTAAGGGAAAAATTAGATGTGCAAGATGTGGAGGTCCACATGAATTTGGAAAGTGTGACAAAGACGCTAAAATCAAATGCTGTAACTGTGGAGGTGATCACAGTGCAGCCTATGGTGGATGTATAGTTCAAAGGGAAGCTAGAGAAGCCCAGAAAATTAAGATAACAGAAAGAGTTTCTTATGCAGAAGCATTAAAAAGAGTAAAGAAAGATAGTACAAGAGGAATGAAGCTGGGAGAAACAGACCAAAGTTACACTTCTGGGAACACAAATCAAGGACAGAATGATCAGAGACAAATACTAATGCCAACAACAAATACGAATAATATATGTTCACATAAATGTAAAATAGAGGAAAATACAATGATGGTGAAAAAAGAAAACTTTGTAGCATTTATATGTCATATTATTAATGTTACAGTCCAAATGAAGAAAAGTGATAAAATAAAAGCAATAGTAACAGCAGCAGGGAGGTTCCTAGATATGAAAGAAATTCAAGCAGATCAGATTCATACCATTTTGAGTGCCACTGAAATAACAGAAAATGTTCAGGATTAGGATACAAGCTTTTCTAATGGTTCTTCATATTCTTCAATGAAATGCCAGAAATTTAATAGCCAATGGACAAGAATTTAAAAAGTATATTTATGATTTAGAAATAATACCAGATATAATATGTATACAAGAAACATGGTTAAACTCAAACTTAGATTTTAAAATTCCTGGATATAACATAGAAAGACAGGATAGAAGTAATGGTAGTGGTGGAGGATGTGCCACCTAATTAAGGAAGGAATTGCTTATAAGAAAAACTCATTAAATAAACAATTAGAATGTGTTAATATAGAAATATTTAATTTAAGGAAACATGGAAATATTAAAATTATTAATTATTATAATCCATGTAAAAATCTAGATAATGAAATATTTAAGGAAATAGGGAAAATACATAGAAGAGACGTTTGGTGTGGAGATTTTAATGCTCACAACAGTCTATGGGGTCGCAAGAAAACGGATCATAATGGAAAAGGTGCAAGAGTAAATATACATAAAAATACAGTTTCATGTCCAGATATTTCATTAATATCTGACTGTCTTGTTAGTGCATGTGAATGGGATGGAAATGGGGAATCTACATTAGGGAGTGATCACTTTCCAGTGAGTACAATAATTAATGATAATATAAATAGACAAGAAGAGTTTACATTAATAAGATGGTGCTTTAATAAAGCTGATTGGTTTAAATTTAAAACAAAATGTGAGGAAACAAGACATATAGTAACATTAAAAGGTAATATTGAAGAGTGTACAAATCAAATAATAGAACATATTCTAAATGCTGCAAATTATAGCATACCAAAAATAAAAGTGAAAGGTCAGAAGAAAGTAGTTCCTTGGTGGAATAATGAATGTAGTCAAACAATTAAAGATCGTAATAAAGCTTTTAAAATACTACAGAAAAATCTAACAATCGAAAACCTTATTGATTATAAAAGGAAAAGAGCAAAAGCTCGGAAAACTATAAAGGATGCAAAAAAGAAAACGTGGAGAGACTATTGTTCATCAATAGGTTCAGAAATAAATTTACAGAATGTGTGGTCAATGTTTAGAAAAATGATGGGGAAAAAGAACAATGTTAATATTCCATCCTTAGAGCAGTGGTCCCCAACCACCGGGCCGCGGACCGGTACCGGTCCGTGGACCAATTGGTACCGGGCCGCGCAAGAAATAATTAAATATGTCCGTTCTATGTATTGAGTCTGGAGGAGCTTTTATTTTGAAAATCGTACACCGGATGCCGAGGGTTGAGTCTTGCGCCAGCTCACAACTCGTGCACCCCCCCCCCCGCCCCCCCGGTTCGATCCTCACAACGCACGCACGTGCAATAAATTAAGGAAAGCATTGTTTATCTATCTTAAGAATACAAAATTAAAAAATAGAATCTAATAGATGTGAAGTAACGCTGCTACACACTCATGTACAGTAGGTGGCGGTATGCACCTTAAAGTTGCTTGTGATCCGCCATAATAGAAAAGAAGAAGAAGAAGAACAGTTCCCACAAGTCTGAACCAGATGTGATCCATCTTAGTAGGGAAGTGCATGCACAATGCATAGTGGACCCAAGGCTTCGAGACCAACAGAAAGAAAACATGAAGACACTCTTAACCAATGTGTGAGAGAGAGAAACATGAACAAAATGACTGCCGTCGAGATCGATCTATATGAGACGGACAAGCTGCCTCCGATCTCCTACTACGATAAAGTTAACTATGTAGTCAACATGAAGAGTGTAAACGCAGTAAACGAGCTTCACTGCCTGAAATTCATGGACGCATATAATTAGTATTTCAACAGCTTTGTTAAGGAGATAAAAACTCTCTGTGTGAATAATGAGGTTCTGGTGACCAGCAGACCAAGTACATGTAGCAACAAACATGTAGGCTACATGTCTGTTTATCTTGCAGATGGGATGGAAAATTTTATTGTTACTATGATTATGAGTGAATCGATTCATAACAGTTTTATGGTTCTTGTGTAAAGCATGTGCTCATGGGAAAGTCTTCTGAAGCTGTTTCTCTGAACTCTGTATTATTAGAAAGTTGTAGAATATTTTCTTCTTTGCATTCTTATGACATCCTTAAATGTTTAATATGCTTCATGAAAGAAAATGTGTATGTTTTCAGTCTGTTTTGTAGCTATTTAGATTGTTAAACTGTGAAAGTAACGAAACCTTTCCTATAAAACAATAAGCTGTGTTTTGCTCGAGGCTCTTTCTCCTGACTGTGTTCAGTGAACAGAGACTCCAAATGCTGTAAAGCCTTCAAATAAATATTGACAAATAATTTATAAATTCCCTATGGTTTTTTATAGTTGTTCCTCAGTCTGTTAAAGATAATTTCAACCACAAACAGGATCCAGCGAGTTGGAGAGGTTGAGGGCGACGGGAGATCGGATGCATCGACCAGCCTACGGAGGTAAACTTCAGTCCACCTCCTAGTTCAGGGGTGGGAAACTCCAGGCCTCGAGGGCCTGTTTTGTCTCCTGCAACTCTTAGATGTATCTCTACTTCAACACACCTGAGTCAAATAATGAGGTCATTAGCAGGACTCTGGAGAACTTGGCTGCACTTAGGAGGTGATTCACCTATTGGATTCCAGTGTGTTGGACCAGGGTTGGATGGAGAGAAACCGCGACACGTTGGGGGGGAGGGGGAGAATCCACGACACGTTGGTCCGGTTCCTGCAAAAACAGGACATTTCCTCACTTCCTAAAAATTTCCCGGGACGCCCGGTACAGGACGTGAAATACGGACATGTCCCGGGAAATACGGACCCTACTGGTCACCCTACTGTGTATCTCATTTTAGGAGAGAGAAGGAACTGACGCCTCAAGCAAACGAAGTCTTTCGGAAAATCCCACTTGCTGAAGTACGGAGCCCCCTAGGGGACATGGAGAAAACAATTCTTTTGCGTTACCTCAAAATAAACACACTCTGGTCTGTTTGTGTACAGTCACAAATGTCAATTTAAAATGTCAAATATATACACATTTAAAGAGCGTCGGTGAAAATGTGTTTTCAACTCTTTGGTGCAGAAAACTGATTGAAAATGGATTTATTCTCTGCATTTTTATGTCTGTTTGTGTAAGATTGAGATGGAACTGCACATGAAAACGGCCCTTTACTCAGACTATCAACACAAAAAAGATACAATCAAGACTTTGTTAGTTTGAACTCTGAATCCTCTACGTTAATACAAGCTAGAACTTCAGCATAACTGAACTTGGTCTACAAAATCACTGCAAGAAAAAACAATGGCAGACTCAATAAACATTGATATTGTATGATTTAAACATGTTTATACAAAAAATATTTCATACAAATCAAGTTCCTTTATATTCAATGTGTGATTTTAAACCTGCCTGTCATTATTTGCTGTTTTAGTCTTAAATGTCTTATTTTTTTGTTTTTATTGTTCTGGGATCATTTCCATTAGGTTCATAATGTTGACTAAAATTAAAATGACCAAGTCCACACCGACCAACTGGGTCCAGATCCAACACAAAAATTCTATGTTTTTCTTTAGTTTTATTTAGTTACTTGAATAGTAAAGACAAGATAAAAACAGAAACAGCTGGGTAGAAACATTTTTATAGACAGATATTAAAAAGTTTACAGTCAGAACATTAAATCTGCAGTAGTTTGAGTCTGTATGACAGACACTTTATACACAAACTAATTTTCCACCAGAATCTCTTCTTTTACAGAACTTTAAGTTTCTGTAATTTTCTTTGTAACAAACACATTTTAAAAAAAAATCCATGTTGAAAAAATGAATCAATTTACATAATCTACACGTTGATAAACTGTTTTTAAGTGTTTGTGGGAAGGCTGGTGCAGGAATGAGGCTTCCTCCTTTTGTTTGACTGAAATCTGCCGTTGCCATGGTGATGACATAATCCACTGGATTATGGGCTCTAGGTCTGATGAGCCATCTGAGAGATTTTCTGCAGCATTTCCTCCGACTGCAGCTGCTCCAGAGTCAGCAGAGACAGACCCAGCTGGTCCTCCTGCAAAGACGTTTTAAAATCGTTCAGCTTCAGTTGGTCAGAAATTTATAAAACTAATCAAACGATTTCTGATTTACCTTAATGCATTTGAAACTTTTTTTATTTGCTTATTATCCATTCCAGTGCCAAAAAAAGAAAAACTACTGTTGTTGTCAACTACTGACTTTAAAAGATGTTTGGGCAGAAACATCAACGCAACTAGTTGGTCAGTTATTGTGCTGCTGCTGCATATCAAATAATTGGAACATGAGGAAAAAATGTATGAATTTTCTCATTTATTTCAGAGCTAAATATTTTTATCATCTATTTGTTGTAATTTTGGCTCACAGAAAATAAAAATACAAAATTCAGAGCCTTGGGGAATTTAAAATATTACATAACACCAATAATAAAAGAATATTTTAAAAGCCAAAACTTCTCAAACTCATAAATGTCCACACTTTTTCCTTCCATTTAACTTTCTGATAACATACTTGGATACAGCACTCTTAGCAATCAGCTTCTGAGCTGCATCTAGCTATATTTTCAAATTTACTGATATTTTTGTGGAACAAACCACGGAGAAATGAGAAAAAAAAAAAAAAACATTTCAGATGTCAACTTTTTTTTAGCATTTAAAAGTTTCACAATAAATGAGAAACAATAAACAGCACAATCAATGTTAAGGTTTGACACCGTGATTTCGTGAAAACGTTTTCACAATATTCTAATTTTGTGGAAGCAGTATTCCTGTGGGTCGAGGTTACCTGTCTGAACGGCTGAGCCATCTGACGCAGGAAGTGCTTGGACAGCTGGACGGCTTCGTCCACGGTGAGGTTCAGGCTGCCGTCGTTGATGTGCTCCTGAATCCAGCGAGGAAGTTTCCCACGTTTGTCTGATCGAGCGTATCTCTGCGAACAAAAAGCTCAAATTACTCCCATAAACAACTGATACAAGTTATTACTAATGAGTTTGTCTAAAACGGCCATTTTCTTAAAAACCTGAGTTTTTTCTTGAATCAAGATGGCCGACCATCGTTCTATAACATGTTGGGCTAATTATTTCAAAATATGCTGACACAAAATGTTAACATTATTTTGTGTCTGATGTATTAAAAACTGACTGAATAAACAGAAATTATTAAACTTAGACATTTATAAAATAGAACAAAATGGGAACCTATTAAGTTGCTGAATAGAAAAATAAAAGATGAAAAACCTAAAATATGTAAAATACTTAATTCCATACGAACGGAGAGATGTTCATACGAGGTACTTTCTGTTTTTGCTCTTGATGGAAAATTAAAACATTATTAACTCACAAAAATCTCAAAATCAGCTGTTTATTGGCGTTATCTCCTCTTCTTCTCTGTCCTCCCTTTGGATCAGATCGGTAATCATTAAATCAGAAATTGGTGCTGCTCCATCAAGCAGCTGGGCTGAATTAACAGCATTAACTATGATAACTTTAATAAGCTTGTCAAGTGTTTATATTTCTAAACAGAACCACATAAAGAGCATTTGTTTAATTCCTGGATCAACGGATCAATTGTGAGCAATGGCGCCCTCTGCTGGACATTGATAAAACTACCACACTAAAAAGATTGAAAGGACTCCATAAATTAATCTATCGGAACTCATTTTAATCTAATAAACCATTAACCGTAACTCGATTAATTCTTTGCGCACCGCAAACATTTTCTCTGCATGTTTACAGTTTCGCCGCTCACCTTGTCGGCAAAGATCATGAGGCCGTAGTCCGTCTTGCCTCTGATGGCTCTGCCGACGCACTGAGCGGCGTGACGCATGGCGTCGAACGTCAGGAAGTCGTTCTCTCTGATCTGAAACTGATCCCGCAGATACTCCAGCCGAGCCTGACGGAGAAAAACACGCAACAGGAAACGTCAGCAGGAGGAAACAGTTGATGCCCATCAGTCTGGGAAGGAAGATTTTCTTTATATCAATAAAGACACAGCATAAATATAGATACATGTATGAAATAAATCATTTTGGAAAACTAATGCATAAAAAATTATTGTTAGTTTTGCACTTAATGTTTGAATCCTAAACAAATATGACTTTTTAACATCTTGAAAAACTATTCAGTTGCATTTTCCTGTTTATAATCTTGACCTTAATGTACAGTATGTTATTCTGAATTTCGTTTGTTTTCAACTGTTTAGATTCTGCGAGACAATAAATTATATTTATGTTCTGATTCTGAATCTATTCAGTTTATCTGTCAAAAAAAAAAATTGCTGATTTGAAGTTTAGCTTCTCTTTTAAGATTGAACGATTCTCACCTTCAGGATGCGGCTCTGAGTGTAAACGTACGGGACTCCAAACATGATAACCGCTCTGCCGAAATGGTGAACTGAACAAACAAGAAAAACAAAAATAAAAGCACAATTATTTGTCTGTTGAATCCGTTTCATCGGATGGATCTGAATTATTTACCGAAGTCTATTCCTTCAGAAACCTTCCCTCGGGCCACAGAGAGGAGGATGGCTCCTCGGCCGTTCTCACACGCCTAACGAGAAACAAAGTAAGAAAAATAAATCACATCTTAGCTGTTTTAAACACTAAAACTGATTAAATAAATTCCCAGGATTCCTCTGACCTCCTGGTACTTTTCCAGAGCCATGCTGGTTTCCGCCGCGTCCTGCGTTTCGATGAAGATCAGCTTGTTTTTCTGGATGTTCTCCAGGATCCCCTGCAAACAGAAACCCGGAGTCGATTCCTTTAGCGGAGTCGTCTGGCTGCCTGAAAGCAGCAGCGCGTCGCCGACACCGACCTGTTCGTACCAAGACGCCACGATGTTCTCCATGTAGATGTAGCTGGTGAAAAAGGCAACGATCCCGTCTGGAACGACCGCCGACATCTCCAGGAGGAGGTTGCCATAGTTACGGATCACGGCTGCAAAACGACAACAGATCAGGTGAGAAAGATCAGGGCTGCTCAAAGGGCGGCCCGGGGGCCGTTTGCAGCCCTGGGAACGGTTCTGTGTGGCCTTTGTTCACAATTCAAGAGCAGCACAGATTTATTTTTCCAGACTGCTGATGGTGAAACACTTAAAATAAGTTGAATCAATCAATCAATCAGTCAAATTTTATTTGTATAGCACGTTTCAGCAGCAAGGCATTTCAAAGTGCTTTACATCAAATCAAAAACACAACATTAAGTCAGATTCCATCAATAAATTTGTAATTGATTACGTTTCAAATACAATCTAAACAAGTGGGTTCTTAGTTGAGATTTAAAGGAAGTCAGTGTTTCTGCTGTTTTACAGTTTTCTGGAAGTTTGTTCCAGATTTGTGGTGCATAGATGCTGAATGCTGCTTCTCCTCGTTTGGTTGAAGTGAAATTTTTACTGATCAGAGAAAAAAGAGAAAGAAAATAAATCTAAATTGGGAAGAAGAAGTTTGTTCCAAACAGAAAAACATTTTGAGACTAAAAAATGTTTTTCAGGTTATAAAAGTGAAGCAGATAATTTTCAAAACAAATCACACAGAATATTTCCAGTTCTCATGGCCCCCGAGTTGAAACAGAAAGAGAAATCTGAAACCCATAAAACAAACATCCTTTTTTTGATTCAAAACATTTTTTTCAGTTTTAAGTACATTTATGTATTTTTAAATTTCAGAGCCTTTTACTCAGTTTCAAAATATTTCTGTTCCAAATTTTTTTTTCCCCCAATTTCAAATCATTTTTTGTCTAGTTTTACTTTCAGTTTAAAATTCAGTATTCGGTTTTAAATCTTTCTTGAGTTTAAATCTTTCATTTCAGTTTTAAATAATTTTTTTCAGTTACAAATCTTTTTTTCTTTATGACCCAATTTAACTCCACATATGCAGAGAATTCAGAATAAACTCAGGCAACACCCAAATTATTCATCTTGCAGTAAACAAATTTTTTGCTTTCATATTAATTTGATAGCATTAAATTAGGCTAAATAAGAAAGTTTTAAAAAATACAACCAAAAAAAGGAACACATCATGTTCTCGCAGCCTAGACTGCATTTAAAATGATTTACAGAAACTTTCTGTATAGAAATTAGGCAAATAGATTTCACTAATATATTGTCTATTTAGTTTGTTTTTACAACAGAATTGTTTTTACATTTCTCAAAGGAAAAGAGAAGTTTGTTTTTTTTTGCCCAGGACTATTTCTACTTCACTGTTTTGGCCCCAGTTCCAAACATTTGGACAGCTACTTGCTAAAAACAAAATAAAATAGAATATATAGAAGCTCACCGAAATCCTCTCTCGTCTCGAACTTTGAACTCAGAGCCACCTGGTCATTTCCTCGGCCGACAATCTGTGCAAAAACAAAACAACAACATCAGGAGATTAAAGACAAAATGGCCACCGAGCGTGAACGACGTGTTGCGCACCAGAGGACAGAGGCAGGTTCGTGCCAGCGTCATAGTGAAGGACGCCATGGTAACGGGTCGAAAGTCGAGGATGCGGGGGTAGATGTCCAACGGAGAGAGAGTCTGACGAGGGAACAGAGGAAGAAATACAGTTTAATTACTCAGAAGTCTTTAAATACAGCTTTAATTTAAAAAACTTAAAACAACTCTCAATGTTTAGATTTGAAATTGTTTACTTGAAAATGATTCATACAGCAAAATTCAAGAACTTTAACAAAATCTTTGAGATAAAAACAATACAAATGAACTAAAAAAGGACAGTTTCAATTCACTAATATGTGATATAATTTAATACAGTTATTAATAATAATGTCCTGCTATGGTATTCTACCACAACTAAAATATAACAAACTTTTATGTTTTCAATGTAATGATTGATCCATTGCATTGAAACAATCCAATCAAATCATGTTCAGGTAAATGAGCTTCCTGCTCAAATTAAATGCTAAAACCATGAAACACAAAGAAAGTTACAAAAAGTCTAAAAACAATCTCACAAAGTTTTCTGGCATTTAGCAAATAGAAATAATTTTGGTAATTCTAACCGACCAAAAACAGGGAAAGTTTATTCTGGTTTAAGGGGGCACGTATGCTAAACTCATACGTTGCCAATATGTTGCACATTTTTGTATTTCTATTTGGTTCTCTACAGCTTTGAAAAACAAAAACAAAAACACTAAAACAAATAAGTTAAAGAATACGGTTTTTTGGAAGGGCACTGCGCCGTTACCTAGCAACCCCAGCTAAGCCCAGCAGAGTCACCAGGCAACGTTACCCCCGTTACCTAGCAACCACTGGCCGGCTAAGCAACTTTGACCAAAACCATGAAAACTTTAGTCTGATTTAACTTCAGATAATGATTAACTAAATGTGTCTGTCTTTTTATTAAGTGTGTGAAAATATCCAGTTTCTGCTGAATTACGAAGTTAGATTTTGATCAAGAACTAGATTGAACTTTATTACAAAACTTGGCAGTTTAAATATCAACCTACTTCAGGGGTTTATACAGAAATCAAGCACTTTCCAAACCTTGAAATCACCTGATTGAAATTCAAGCACCCGTAGGAACCTGGAATGGAATAAACAAGTTTGGGGAGGAAAAAGAGAGACGCACCCCTGAGGTGATGATGACCGACTGGAACCTCTGAAAAACAGGTTTGATGGCTATAGACGGGTCCATGCAGCTGGGAAACGGAGAAAAGCAGAGATCCAAAATATTAATTAACTTATGACAATCGATTAATGGTTTATTAAATTCTAATTAGCAGCACCCAGTGATGCTTCCTGTTAATTCTTACCCACCTAAAATGCAGCACAGGGTTGGCGATGGTTGGAGTTCTGTCCTCAAAAGGTTCGATGATGATGGTAAAACCTTTACAAGGAGAAATCTCTTAAAACTAAACATTTGTGCAACAAGTTTACTGGAGGAGTAAGAGCTTTGGTCAGGAGCGTTTCAGTACCTTGGCTGTAGGTGCTGACAAGAGTTGCAAAGTTGGAGATGAGCGTAACGGCCGAAAAATCTGCGATGTCTGCGATCTCCAGAGTTCGCAGCAACGACTGCAGCCTCTCCGCACAGAACCTGCAGACACACAGAGGAGCAGAAGAAGAAAACCACGTTAAATATACAAATATATGTCCGTTATCTGACGCCTCCTCAGCTGAGCTGGTGGGTAAATATTACAACCAACCAGAGGTGAATGTTTTGTACTGAAGTAAACAAATCACTACTTTGATATATTTACAAGTTATTTTTAAAAATATACTCGAGTAAAAGGGTTTTACTGTTTAATCCCATTTAACTTGTAAAAATGATGTCATCATGTGGACAAAATACACAATTATTTGCAAGTTCGGCAACTCAGAGGAATAAAACATTTTAAAATGATTAAAAATAAATATTATAAGATATCATCTTTCCAAATATCGATATTCTAGAAAAACTCCGAAATTTTGAGATTATCACAGTTTTTTCTAGAAAATTCCTGAGATTAATCAAAATATTTTTTTTGAGTTTCTTCTAGTTCATTTCCTCTTTTTTCTAAAAACTTGCTTAATAATTTCAAAAAGAAAATTGAGGTTTTTTTCTAGCAAATTTTCACCATTTCAAACTCAAATTTTTGGTTTTTCTAGCTAATTTCTCAGTATAATCTCAAAATGTACATTTTTTTTTCTAGCAAATTTTAAACTTTTGAAATTCAGAAAATTCCTGAGATTAATCTCAACATTTCTGAGAATTTCGAGAGAAATGTACTTTTACTTAATCTATGATGACTCTAATGCATCGTTGTAATTGGTGACATTTATTGATCCTCTTGTGGAAAAAATAGAATAAATAGAAAAAAAATAATATTTCTGATATTCTTTTTTTTTTTTTTTTAAAAACATCATTACTTTAAATTTATCAAGATGAAAAATCACCAATATCAACGATGTTGATCCGTTTAACTGGAAAGATGTTACAACAGATGTTCATTTCTATCTTGTTGCCGTCTGTTTTTGTCTCCGTGTTAATGATGCCTCGTAGGACTGTGTGGAGTTTAAATGTAAATGTCATCGGCTGGCATCAAAATATCCCAATATTGGTAAATATCGGCCATCAATATCAGCCCTAATTTTTATATCAGTGGAATTGAAGCATTTCTATTAAACTCTAGAGGAGTGACAAGATGAAGCAATGTTTACATTTATTCTTAGCTGTTTAATATTTCTGCAGTTAGTAAGTTTATTTTTTCAGGGTTTATCATCAACACTAAACTCTCCTGTGTGGAGAAACCAGGCTGACCTGAGAGGTTTTCTGTCGATGCAGACTTTGTCGAAGATGTCTTTTAAGAACTGCGGGGCGCTCTCCTGGACGACGTGCTGCACCCGCAGCCGGGCCTTCAGGTACTCCAGGAAACGCCGCAGGAAGCCGACAAAGTGTTCGGCCGTACGGATCGAACCGGGAACGGCCTCTGACGGAGAGGAAGAGAGGAAAACAAGCAGTTAGCTTTAAATAAAACAATCTGATCACCGCAAAGCAGAAAACTGGAAACATAAAAGTAACAGGAGTTCCTCTGAGTTTGTTGTAAAGACTTTCAGGAAGATAAAAACCAGAATTTGAAAATAAACTGGTCTAATGAGTAGGACATCAAGTTTTAATTTATATTTTTAATGCATTGCAATGTTATTGTTTCTACATGCAAACAGATTTATCCGTTCTTTTATTAGTTCATTATTTAACTATGTATTTGTTTGCAGTGGATTTTCATGGTATTTGAAAGTTGGATGTACAAAAGACCACAGTAAAAATGTCCACTGTAAGTTTATAATATAATTTACAAACCACATAAAAAAACAGATGAATTTTAAGAACACAAGCATAAAAAATGTGTAAAGTCTGGAAAAATATGATTAAAAAACTTGTATGAGAATAAAGTTGTACGGTATAACTTTATTCTTTTATTATTAGAACTTATTGCGACTATTTCTGTATTCTTTATTTTTGTATTATAGTGACTATTCTCATAATATTTGACTTTATTCTCACAATTTTACAACTTTGTTCTCACATTATTATGACTTTAATCTGGCATTTTTCCAACTTTTTTCTAGTAATATTCCAACTTTACTTCAACTCCATTATCGGTTACAGAAACGTTCAACTCGGAAGGCGTCCTTCTTTCCCCATGTGAGGAGGAAGTAAAAGGAGGATTCCCACATTTTTAGTTGTAATACAAAAAGTTTTTAAAAATGTGTCTGCATTAAAACGAGCACTGCTGCGAATGTCAAAAGAGCAGCGAGAGAAAAGATAAAGAACGGTGGATTGACGGACCTTGCAGAACCTCGTCAGGTAGAACCGGGTTTGCCAGGTAGACGTCCGTTTCCCTGGCAACGTTGGCTTCCTTCAGCCCCTCCACCAATCGTCTGTACTCCTCCCTCAGCTTGGCAGCATCCGTCTCCTTTATCCTGCAAAGAAACAAAAAACGTTTTTGCTTTGGTAACTACTGGACAGCTGGGAGAAGCTAATTAGCATCTCTAAGCTAAAATAGTTCCTGAACTACGACCCAGCATCCCAGTGGAGACAATTTTATTCAGATTTTTAAGTGCAGAACAAAGATTTTTTACATTTACTAAGGTGCAATGTTGTCGACCATAAACATATTGTTTACAACAAGCAGCTTTCAGCTTCTATGTACCACAAATCTAGAACAAACTTCCAGAAAACGTCCTTTAAATCTAGGCCATTATGGCTGCTTTTGAACCATAATAAATGGAATATTAATCAATATCTTTGATAATTATTGATGATTTTGATGATGGCACTTGACAAAATGTAATGTTTGTTATTGGTTTCTCAAATGTGTAAAAGGTAATAACTTTTTATTCTTGTGTTTTTATGAAGTAAATAAATTTTAGCTGCCTTGTTGATAAATGTGCTACACAAAACTTAACAGAGTGAACAAAAAACTACAAAGTCAAATATTTTCAGGAGCAAAGAGTAAATACAAAAAATATCCAATAAATAAATCAATAAAGTCAAATTAAATATAAAAAATGAATAAACATATACATAAAGAAAGATAAGTAATATAAATATGTATACATACATACTAAATGAATAAAAATAAAAGTACACAGTTAAATACACACACTGAAATAAAGATTAAAAAAATTAAATGCACACTAATATAATAAATAAAATGATTAAAATATAGTAAAAATTTAAAAATAAAAGTGGGTTTATGGGATATTTGAGGAATAACTCTCGTCAGAAAGTGGAATTTACTTTTATATTTTCTATTTATTTCTTTTATTTTGCTTAAAGATGCGCCAATCCAACACCCAGAGTCTAGAATCTGCCATATTTCTCTCCATCGGCAGGTCAGTCTTTTTCTAAACTTTGAAAACATGAAACTACTTACTTGAGTATCGTGTTTTGCAGCGTGTCCACGTTGTTCTGGCAGCGGTCCAGCATCCGCCGAGTTATATTCACACTCATGGAGTCGATGCACACGTTGTCTGAGGAACAAGAAGAAATTCAGACGACTCCATCGTTAGCACTTTAATCGCTTAACGTCATTATCTCCCTACCGATGTTATGGGCCTCATCAAACACCACCACTGACTTCTTGGCCAGCTCCTTGGACACCAGGTCGGCTATCTTTGGGTCCAGCAGGTAGTGGTAGCTGTACACAACGATGTTGGCATGAAGAATCTGAAAACACACACAACCAGCACAGTTGAAGCCTCTCGTGTCAACGGTCCAATCAGAAGCGTTTCTGGCACCAACTAGAGGTCAGAAGATGAACTACATCCGGAAGATGAGATGCAAACTGAGACGACAGAATCAAAAACTCCAAAATATTTATAATCTGAGGTAATCTGGAAGATGAAATAAAAATATTTACCAGCACATTTGATGTCTTATACAACAGATATTTCAGAATAAATGACATCTGACCAAAATTCAAAAGGTTACATGTAATTTTGGGTTTGAAGCTTTTTTGCGACTAAGGAATGAAACAATATTCACATTAATTAATGACGTGCATCATTTGGATACAACTGTAGAAACTTTTATCAGATGGATGTATTTTTTACACAACAAAGAATAAAATTATTACTTTAAATTTTTAATTAAATAACAAATAAATATTTAAATGTAAAAAGAATGCTGTGTTTTCTTACAGTGGAACAGGAAATTGAGGCATTATCGAGGATCTTTTGATCAGTTGTTACCGACGTCTTGGTCTCATGAAGTCAGAAGGTGAACAGCATGATGAGGAGTACAGTTTAAATACCAAATCTGATTGATTTATTGGCTTATTCACAAATCAAACACCTGTTTAAAGTTCCATGTCGGAAAACAGCAATTGCTGCAAAAAGTACTGGAGCTCTGAACGTTTAAAGTTTTATCACAGAAATAACAGCATAAAAAATAATCTACATGTTAAGATTTAAAAACTTGTGCCTGGAGTGGCTAATTTGCATCGAAGCTAAACTTGTGGGTTTAATCCTCTTTTGTATAATTTTATAAGAAATCAGCCATTGGGGGGTTAAAAGGTCATTGCAGTTGTAAATCTTGAATTGTTGAAATCATTAAAATTCTAAATTTTCATAATAAATTGTGCACGAGTCAAGAGTCTCCTGATGCCAAGAGGGGGAGTTTGAAGATAGAAGTCACAGAAGAACTCAATTTAAATTCGACTTCTGTGCAAAATTTGTAGCAAGACTTAAAAAGCTTTTTAAGCTTGTAGCTTTTTAAGATATTAATTCTTAAAAAGCTATTTAGTTTTTTAAGAATTAAACAACTAAATAGCTTTTTAATTTAGTTTCTTAAGAATTTAGTTTCTAAATTCTTAAGAAACTAAAGAATTAATAGATTTTGTTGTCATGTTTGAGCCATTCAAGCGCGTTTGTTAGCATACCGCGTAGCGAGCCAGATAGTACGGACACCAGCCTTTCCTCCTGCCAAAGTCCTTCAGGTCGTCCAGGTTGTAGATGCCGGCAGGAAGAGGAACCTGTCGTCCAACCGCGTCAAATTCCTGCAACAACGAGTAATTATGTCAAAGAAACGGAGAAATGGAGACTCCTCAGAGGTTACAGCTCCAACCCTACTAAGTATTTTTGGTCTAGTTTCTTGTGCAAATATCTCAGCACAATTGAATTAAGTGTGCTGGTAAGTGTGAATTAATTTTCTTGCTGAAATGAAACTTTTCAACAAGAATTAGGAGCTTGTTTTGAGTCAATAATTTCTTAATATTGATGAAAAAATTGCTACTTCTACTGGTACTTATAACAAGTACAACATGGAAAACTGTCTTGTTATAAATTAAACAATCTGCCAGCTGAACTAAAACTTTTTCATCAAAGTTTTAATAATGTAATGAATTAATATAATTCAATATTAGGGAATTATTGACCTAAAACAAACAGCAAGTTTAGTTTTGTCTTATTTCAAGTGTATAAACATATTTGCCTTAGAAACTAGACAAAAATACTTGGTAAAATTTGGTATTTTTGCAGTGTAGGACTTTTTTTTTGTTTTTTGGTGGAAATTTACTCCTCCCCATTATATATTTTCATTTCATCTATAATGACTAATGTTTTCTTTCTGCTCATTAATTGCATCCAAACTGAGAATTCCTACATTTTCCATCTATAAACGCACCAGAGGTGGATTTAGTGAAATTCATTTAGCATCAGATGAATATCAGACATTATGTTTGAAGATAATCTTCCAATTCATTCATTTGGTTCAAAATTATTAAATGTATTAAAGAACCTGCAGCTCATTTTTATTTTCTGTGTTTAATTTCTTAGACTAAATGAAGAAATTGGTCAACAACCAATAAAACCTGATGCAAAAACTGATGTTACAGTAAAAATGTAAGTTGCTTCGTTACTTTTCTAGCTTAATGTAAAAATTTGAGATGAAATCATCTGCTGCTGTGAGTTCAGCCGTTTTCTTACCTCATAGAAGCGACAGACAGGCATGTTGGGGTTGCTGTGGCGCTGAGCGCGGATGTAGGACGCCGTCAGACTGTGGCACTTCCCGTCCACTTCCTTCCCAAAACGCAGAGAGCTGACCTACACGAAGAAAAAACAAAAACTCTTTCATTATCACTATTAAAGCTCCAACGATTAATCAGATGAATCAGTTATTAGAAACAATTGGCAACTAATGTAGTAAATGATTAGTCAACTAGAGAATACAGACTTAAAATAGGCCATTTGCTGATAGAACTACTAAAATTTTCAGTGACGTGCGGTGAGGTTCATAGCTGGTGAGGCACTGACGTCATCAGAATCAGATTTGCAAATAGATGCATAGATTGACAGCAGTTTACAGGTTATGTTTCACTTCTGCATCCTTACACATACAAACTGTAGCTCACAAAACACACATATTATCTCCTGCTTCGACTGAAAGTCCACTTGAGAAAACTTTTTTAGTGTTGTAATGTAGTCATCCATGTCGAAAGTCGGGATAAGCGAGAGGAAAAAAATCTCTATCTCTATTATAATCTATCGCTGCACTTGACTTGCTTCCCGAATCGTTTAGCCTAGCTCGCTGTCACTTACTCGGCAGTTGAGGAGTGAACAAGACGAACGTCTGGGATCTTGAGCGCCCCCTGCCATGAGGCAAGAGAACTGCCTGCCTCACCTCGAACCTGTTCTCTGCCGTTTATAATCGCTCATTACACGAAACACGTTACACAAACACAGTTGGTGACAAAAAGCACTGTACATTATATACATAAGCTAAATTATTGGAAATAAATTCACATATTAAATTTGTTTAAACCATTTTATTGACGCCTACAGCAACATGCTCTCTCCGCTTAGCAGCCAGCGCAGAGCCAGGGGTTGCGCAATCCAAGGTGAGGCAGAGCTCGCTGCTGCCTCACCGGCATCGCTTCCAAGCATTTGAATGGGAAAATAAGAAAATTCAGCGATTTTGAACAAATAAAAATCGAAATTGGTGAAGCTACATGAAAAATAAATATTTTTTAGTACAAACCACCGGATGAATATAACAATTTAAATTACTTTATGATTATGTATTTTCTTTCTTTCCATGATGGCTGGTGAGGCACTGCCTCACCTGCCTCCCCTGACCGCACGTCACTGAAAATTTTATTGTAGAAAAATATAAACATTTTGCATTTAATATTAAAAAATGTCTGTAAATGTGTTCTATCCAGAACTCAGCAAGTGACAGTTTTAACTCTATCTGGTTCAAATTATGTAAAAAAAAAAATATATATATATATATATATATATATATATATATATATATATATATATATATATATACATATATATATATATAAATATGAATATATATATGTATATATATATATATATATATATATAAATCTCCTTTTAAGCACCTTTTTCATCCAGTTATTATTAATTGTTTAATCAAAAAGATAATCACCAGATCAGGCCTACACTGTGCTGATGTTCAAGCCTGTCCTGCAGAAAACGTCCCACATGTTGATTTAGAAGGATTTTTTAGCTGCAGATATAAGTCTGGCTACAAATGATCTAACATTTACTAAAGGAATTATATGTTATTGCATTTTAGGCAATTAAATGTTCATTTTCATATTTAAAAATGTTATTGAATTGGTAGTTTATTTACATCTTTTATTTCGAATAGCGTATAAAAAAAGGCTTTTAATTTAATGTGGCAATTAATTCAATCAACTAGAATAATCATAAGTTGCATCCCTAATCATTACTTTTATAATTATCATTTCTTAGCGGTCCAGCAGTTCGTACCTCTGGGTGGATGCAGAGGTTCTTCCTGGAGGACAGAGACAGAGCCAGGAAGTTGTTCACTTCTCCCGTTTCTTTGGCATAAAACTCCATCAGCTTCCTGAGTTCCTCCACAACCTCAACACACAGAAGCAGAAAGTTTTAAATCATCTTCCTATAAGTCTAGCACTTGTTGCTTCTCTGTAGAAGGGTTTATTACAAAGGAAAATATGCTTATTGCAATTTAATCTGATCCTGACTTACTTTCTCAATTTCAGGAACTGTTCTGGAGCAGTAAATCAACTTGGTCACGTCCAGCGGAAACGCCTGAGAAACACAACAGGCTGTGATGAGGCGATCAGAACCGAGTCGTGACGTTCAGAAGCTCCAAACGTTGGAGATGAAACTCACCCTCTGGTAGGCGACGATGAGAGACAGCAGAGAGATGGTCTTCCCTGTTCCTGACGGCATCTCCAGGACTCCATGACCCTGAACACACACAGGATCAGTTCATACGCTGCAAAAACACTAAATCTTACCAAGTAATTCTAATTCCTAGTTCAAATATCTTAGTACACTTGAAATACTAACTTGCAAGTAACTTTTCAGCCAGAAATATATCAGCTTGTTTTCAGTAAATAATTCCTTAATATGAATTAAAAAGTTCTAGTTCCTGTGGCTGATTATCACACTTTTACCAAGATATTTTTCTCCATAAGTGAAATGATTTACCAATGGAACTAGAATATTTTTAATCAATATTAAGGAATTAGTGACTTTCAACACCTGTACATCCATATTTCCACTGGAACTAGATTAAAAAAAAAAAATGCCTGGTGTTTTCTGCAAAAATACAAAATCCCACCAAGTGTTTTGTCTAGTTCTACTGCAAAAGTATTGAAATAAGATTAAATTAACTTACAAATAACTTTTCAAGGAGAAATAGGAACTTGTTTTAAATCAATGATTAAATTTTTCACATGATTTTAGTGAAATAATCTGCTAATCAACTTTGGTGAAGCCACAAAGAGCCCAATTTTCTATTTTATTGCAAAGGATCGGACAAAGCAAATACAGAAATGAATCATTAGTGAGGTTTACAATACTACTTTTATATAGAAAGCTATAAAGTCATTTCCAAACTAATTTGATTTTCCACAAATACAAAACCACCGAATCAGTTTAAGGGACACACACCAGTAAACAAACTCCGTACAATAAGAAAAAAAAAACGCTAAACAAGATGGATATTTCTTTCTTTTTATAATGAATACTTGATGTCAATAGTTAATAATTAACCAATTATTCCCTCTGAAATTTTACAATAGGGAATATTTTTTGTCTGCGTGAGTTTGTTGGACACATTTACGTAAAAAGAACAAAATAAAAAAAAATTTATCGAGATTTTGACTGGGA